>NC_046664.1:106217200-106263048 GCF_010883055.1 Belonocnema kinseyi | reverse complement strand
TTTAAACCGTGCCGAAAATTTCGAATAGGAATTGACTTCGAATCATTGCGAAATCCGTATCCGCTAGAATCGAATGAAATTTTTCAATCCCTCCTAATTCGCCAACCAACAAAAAGTTCAATCCTAACCTACACTTCAATCCTTATTAATTTATGCGTGCAATATGAATGAATACGAATAAATCTGAGTACTAATTTATTATGATTTGATCGGGGTGCACACACTTATGGAAAAGGATTAAAAATTTGGTTCGAATTGAACTTTGGGTTAATGTATGGATTGAGAAGGATTGAAAATTTGTTTAAGATTTGTTATGATTGATTTGGTTTTAATCGAATACAGATTTCGTATTGATGTGGAATAGTTCGGATAGGTTCGGAATTACTTCATATCCAGAATTTTCGCTAGGGTAAGTATTTAATCAATTTAGACATTCCTCGTTCTAAAACAAATTTTAATTTCTTTTTTTTTACTGAGGATCCAACTACCTATCGAATTCACTTGGAGCGACGCCGCAGTAATTTTCTGCGATGTTAATTTACTCACTCGAAGCTCGATACGGTTCTGTTAGCCACCGAAGAACGAGATGAGTGCAAGTGCAGCATCGGATCGTATCGAGGGTGTTTACGACACTCGAGAAGTGCCACCGGCAGAAGAGACTGACGGGAATTAAATTAGATTCTCGCGGGGTTGCCAATGGCGCAGACGACTCGTCGCGACTCAATCTTCAGTCTGCCATTGGCGGATGGCTCAAGGGTTGCGGCAAATCCAAATCAGTTTAGTTTATTTTTCTCCATTTCAGCATGTTATAAATGGACAGTATTTCTTAATTGTTAACTTTTTAACATTTTTTAAGTCATGTGAATTTCAAAGGGAGTTTCATGCCCGATTATATGACCAAATCCGTTTTTAAAATGATTTTTACTGTAACCGGATTTACAGCCCAGCGGTTCAGTCCTTCAAATTTAAGAAAAATCATGAATATTTAATTGAATTAAATTAAACAACCAAAATCTGTCAATTTTGAGGGTGAACCACTATGGATTAGTGAGGCCAAACTATAAAAATTTAGTCTATCGAAACAGATGACAAAGCTATTAAAAGCTAAAGATCTCATCTCAACAACTCATCTTTACCCTGCAATGTTAATTCGTTACGATTTTTGTGTGCAAATATTAATTCGTAGAAGATTAAATATTAATCGAGCTCGGCGGAAGAGAAAGTGGCAAGATACCCGTGTTCACTGTTCACAAGTCTGACTGTAGTTGCGCAGCACGAATGTAAATAAACGCTTACAGGTCGTGGCATCGCATAAGTCGTCGCTGTAAGTGAGTCCCTTGCGTACTGCGTTCCCTTTCGCTGCCGTTTAAGCGAGCGGTAGATGCTAATTGAAATATCGCGGCCACTGAAATGCTTGGCAAGTTTCCCTCTCGAGTCACAATCGCGTAACGAACGCGAAAAGAGGAAGAAAGAGAAGAGCTGAAGCAAAGGAAGAGGAAAAAAGAGCCTCGGGAAGAGAAGGCCAGGCAGGGAGGGAATCGTTCAGGAGAGCGTAAGAGAAGGAGCAGGAGCAGAGAGTTGTTGTTTTAATTACCCGTCGCCCTCCGAGTGGCAGTCATTAAGCCACTAATTATAACGTACGCGAAAATGAGTTGAGCCATCCGCGTAAGAGGAAAGAGGACAGAAGTAGCAGTACCATGGTAAAGAGCGAGAAGAATACAGGAGAATGAAGGAAGCTGGGAAATTGTAGTAAAAGGTGGCTCGAGGGTGGAAAAGAGTAGAGAGTAGGAAAGCAAGAGATGGGGGAGCCGCTGCAGACGTAATTGCGTTGCCGAGAAGTTTTCCTCGGGTGAGAGGTAACCAAGAAAATAATGAATGGGGTAGGTACGGGCACAGCCCCTGAGTGAACCGAGGGTGGCTATTCAGGGCCGTCATATCGCGTGGTTTCTCGCTAGTTCAAACTTTTCAAGAAAATAAACGCCAATTGTGAAACGCTTCCACAGTAAAGTACACGCATTATCCACGCCCATATTAAGAACTTTCGAGAAGGAAAATATTTTATACGACACCATAGTTATATTCCCATAACATCTTAAAACCATTTGTTTTCCCAAACTTTAACACTTCAATGAAATTGTAAGTAGAATTTATAAAATGGGACAAATCGTACAAAAGAATGAGAGAGTAGTGGTGTTCGGTATATCTAAAGGTAGAAGAGTGGAGGGCAGTGGTATGAAAATGCAAAGCGACGAAGTACGAAGATAAAATTCTTCGCCTGTAAAACGTTGACGTGAATCGAATGCTTTCGTCGTCCTCTCCATCGATGTTGTACACCCACACCACAAAGTTCCCCTTCGATAATCCAATAATCCGATACCCCCGAGGTATACCCCGATTCCCGTAGCTCGTGTACGATTCATTCTTCACCTTACTCCCTCCACCCAAGCCCACCCAATCGCTCGTCTTGAGTGTGGAAAGTCAGAACCGTAAAGTGCGGGTGCCGCGAAATTGAGACGACTCCGCCTTTTCCGACTTGTACTTTTAACTCTCGTTTTTCACTTCCAACTTCCAATGATATACGGCCGCTGTTAACGTTACCTCTTTTTAACGCCTTTCGATGCAGATATAAAATGGTATGCATTGCAGGGGACGATAATTGTAGCTCTTTTCGAGTAATGGTAAATTGAATAATGAAAAAACCGAGGGGTTAAAAATTCGATCGATAGGGTTTACACTGTATGTACATCTACTTCTGACTTTCAGATACTGCAGGATATTTCAGTAACTTTAGAATATTTCATAAGACTTCAGTGACTTCTGGATAATTCAATGACTTCTGAAACTTCCTTTGACTTCTAAGGATTTCTGTGAATTCTGGAAACTTCGCAATAATTTAGTATTTTCAGAATATTTTGTGAGACTTCAGTGAAATTTAGAGACTGAACTGACTTTTGGATAGTGCTGGAGTCTTTAGCTCATTTGGAAGATAAATGCGACCCTTAAGTTAACAAAATCTTTCAAAATTCAATAAATCCTGCAATATGCAAAAGAATCATGAAAGCTTCACAGAGGTGACGTAAACTTATAGTGTGAACAATATAAAGGCCAAAAATTATATTTTGTCAACATATTCAGGGTTTACTTCACCAAAAGTTACACCATCTCACCCTTAAAACAATAACGTAGTTTTAAAGTGTCTTTTCTTAATTTTATACAAGTGAGTGAGTTTAATTTCTGTTTTTTATTTAAACTTTTCTTCAATAAATAACACAAAATAAGGAAGGAAGATTTCAATATATCAAAAACATTTTTTACAACCCTATGCCAGAGACTTCAGTGACTCCAGGTGACTTGAGAAAACTTTAGCACAAGTCTACACCTAACAAGGTATGTTAAGCTGGCACTACACTATGAAGGTATAGAGATGTAACCTATTTCATAATTTAGGGCTCATTTAGGGATAATTTGGGCCCGTGGTCCTAAATTTTGGGCTCTTTTATTTTATTTTAAATAGTGTTTGCGCTAGCTTAACGTTAAGATGGCCGAACATTGCTGTAAAAGGTGCTAAAAATGATTTCACGGAAAATTCACCTTATACAATAATTTAGGGCTCATTTAGGGCTCATTTAGGGCTCTGGGAATATGATAATAAAAAATTTAAAAAGATTGTTTAAACAATTTTTGTTTAAACAATTCTAGTAAAAATGAAGAGAACAATTTTCGTCCTTTACCCTATAAAGCTCACTTAGGGCTCCATTAATATGGTATTTGAATTTTACAATAAATTGTTTAAACAATTCTTTTTTAAACAAATTTGCAACAAAAAATATTTTCTTTTCTCCTGCATGATTTCAGGCTCATTTAAGGCTCCTGAAGAATCATCGACCGAAGGTCGCGCAATATTTCCTTTGTCCCTTTTTTTTTATATATGGTGTTGTGCCACCTCAACGTTATAGAAAATGCATGAAGAAAACAATTAAACTCATTTTTACTCCTCGCATAATTTAGGGCTCATTGAGGACTAATTTGGACCCGTAGTCCCAAATTTTAGGCTCTCGTATTTTTTTTTTTAAAATAGTTCTTGGAATAACTTAACAATAAGTTGGTTCAAGATTGCTGTAAAGCGTTATAAAAATAATTTTACTAAAAATTCACCTTATAGAATAGTTTAGGGCTCATTAAGGGCTCTACGAATATAATAATTGAAATTTTTTTAAAAATGTTTAAACAAATTTGCCAAAACAAAATATTTTCTTTTCTTTTCTCTTGCATAATTTCAGGCTCATTTAAGGCTCTTGAAAAATCATCGACCGAAGGTCGCCTGATATTTCCTTTGCCCTTCTTTCTTTGTTTATATACCATATGGTGTTGTGCCACCTTAACGTTATCAAAAATATATGAAGAAAACAATAAAACCCATTTTTTCTCCTTGCATAATTTAGTGCTCATTGAAGACTAATTTAGGCCCGTAGTCCCAAATTTTGGGCTCTCGTATTTGTTGTAAAAAATAGTGTTTGCAATAGCTTAACAATAAGTTGGTTCAAGATTGCTTTAAAACGTTATAAAAATAATTTTACTAAAAATTCACCTTATAGAATAGTTTAGGGCTCATTAAGGGTTCTGAAAATATAATAATTAAAAATTTTTAAAAAATGTTTAAGCAAATTTGCCTAAAACAAAATATTTTCTTTTCTCTTGCATAATTTCAGGATCATTTAAAGCTACTGAAAAATCATCGACCGAAGGTCGCCTGATATTTCCTTTGCCTTTTTTTTAGTTATACATGATGTTGTGCCACCTTAACGTTGTAAAAAATACATGAAGGAAACAATTAAACCCATTTTTACTCCTCGCATCAGTTAGGGCTCATTGGGGACTAATTTGGGTCCGTAGTCCTAAATTTTGGGCTCTCGTATTTTTTGTAAAAAATAGTGTTTGCAATAGCTTAACAATAAGTTGGTTCAAGCTTGCTATAAAACGTTATAAGAATGATTTTACTAAAAACTCACCCTATAATATAGTTTAGGGCTCTAGGAATATAATAATTAAAATTTAAAAAAAAGGTTTAAACAATTTTTTTTATTTTTTATCATCATATCCCCAGTGTCCTAAATTATTGTATAAGGTGAATTTTCCGTGAAATCATTTTTAGCACGTTTTACAGCAATGTTCGGCCAGTTTAACGTTAAGCTAGCGCAAACGCTATTTTTTTCAAAAAATAAAAGAGCCCAAAATTTAGGACCACGGGCCCAAATTAGCCTCAAATGAGCCCTAAATTATGCGAGGAGTAAAAATGGGTTTAATTGTTTTCTTCGTGTATTTTTTATAACGTTAAGGTGGCACAACACTATATATAAAAAAAAGGCAAAGGAAATATCGCGCGACTTTCGGTCGATGATTTTTCAGTAGCCTTAAATGAGCCTGAAATTATGCAAGACAAAAGAAAATATTTTGTTTTCACAAATTAGTTTAAACCAAAATTGTTTAAACATTTTTTTTTAATTGTAATTATTATATTCCCAGAGCCCTTAATGAGCCCTAAACTATTATATAAGGTAAATTTTTAGGAAAATCATTTTTATAACGTTTTACAGCAATCTTGAACCAACTTTTTGTTAGGCTATTGCAAACACTATTTTTTACAAAAAATACGAGAGCCCAAAATTTAGGACTACGGACCCAAATTAGTCCTTAATGAGTCCTGAATTATGCGAGGAATAAAAATGGGTTTAATTATTTTCTTGATGTATTTTTTATAACGTTAAGGTGACACAACACCATATATAACCAAAAAAAAGGGCAAGGGGAATTATAACGCGACCTTCGGTCGATGATTTTTCAGTAGCCTTAAATGAGCCTGAAATTATTCAAGAGAAAAGAAAATATTTTGTTTTGGCAAATTTGTTTAAACAAAAATCGTATGAACATTTTTAAAAATTTTTAGTTATATTCCCAGAGCCCTTAATGAGCTCTAAACCATTCTATAAGGTGAATATTTAGTAAAATCATTTTTATAACGTTTTACAGCAATCTTGAACCCACTTATTGTTAAGCTATTGCAAACACTATTTTTACAAAAAATACGAGAGCCCAAAATTTGGGACTACGGGCCCAAATTAGTCCTCAATGAGCACTAAATTATGCGAGGAGAAAAAATGGGTCTTATTGTCTTCTTCATGTATTTTTTATAACGTTAAGGTGGCATAACACCATATATAACAAAAAAAAAAGGCAAAGGAAATATCACGAGACCTTCGGTCGATAATTTCTTAAGAGCTTTAAATGAGCCTGAAATTATGCAGGAGAAAAGAAAATATTTTTCGTTGCAAATTTGTTTAAAAAAGAATTGTTTAAACAATTTATTGTAAAATTCAAATACCATATTTATAGAGCCCCAATTGAGCCTTGAGATAGGTAAAGGAAGAAAATTGTTTACTTCATTTTTACTAGAATTGTTTAAACAATTTTTGTTTCAACAATTTTTTTATATTTTTCATTGTCATATCCCCAGAGCCCTAAATGAGCCCTAAATTATTGTATAAGTTGAATTTTCCATGAAATCATTTTTAGCACCTTTTACAGCAATGTTCGGCCAGCTTAACGTTAAGCTAGCGCAAACACTATTTAAAAAAATAATAAAAGAGCCCAAAATTTAGGACCACAGGCCCAAATTAGCCCTAAATTATGAAATAGGTTACATCTCTATACCTCCATAGTGTTGTGCCAGCTCAACATACCTCACCTAACATCATGAGCTGTTAACACCTCGAAAAGAACTACAGTTTATACTTGTCTTCCAATTTAAATCCGCAATTTTCTTTCGGGAAAGATCCCTCATCCAAGTCCAAATTCTGTCCCAAACTAATATTTAATAACACGAAAATATGTGCAATGGACCACTCGAAATAACTCAGGCGGACTGGATTTATGGTGCTCGCGTGATATAAACGGACAGCCGCGCCAAAAACTGCTCGTATAAATATTAGAACTCGCTATCGTAATTCGGTTAATTTTCCACGATCACTAGACCAACACCAGCAGGTTGGGCGCGAATGACGATGGACTTTTATGTGTATTGAGTTTTCAGTGGAAAGTTCATCGCATAACACTCGAACACAAGCGCATACGTGTCACGCTTTCATCCTTTCGGTCAAGCAGTGTCTGTTGCAACGATAATTGAAAACTACTGACTCGTTTGCAATACCGTGTCAGAACTTAATTTAGCTGCCCAGGTGAAAATCGATATGGCAGATACTGGCTTGGCATAAGCCAATAAAAGATATGAACAATGAAAGCCGCCAGGACGCGTGATTTCAATGGTTGAAATTTGATTTTCTAAAAGCGTGTCCGCGAATAAAAAAAAAGGTATTGCATTGTTGAACAATGAATTGAAACTCCTAATAGATTGAATCAAGTAATCCTGGTGCTCGCATTTGCCTGAACATTTTAAATGCTGATCATCCTTCCGAGTTAATTATAGCCTCCATGGTTGGTGTATCCTCTCACTTTCCTGAATATGATTGATAACATTTACATTTTTTGAGTCATTATTATCTTTCCCACTTAAACAAGAGCATAATCTCATCGAGAGATTTTAGGTATAAAGATGTTCATCAATAGGAGGACTGGCCATTGCTCCGGAAGATTGGAGAATAAAAACGTAGCAATCAATTCGGTTCCATGGGGACCGCGTCTGGCATCCTCAAGTAGAAGCGGTAGGACATTGGAGTATTCTACGTTTAGAGGGAACGAGTGCGATAAGTACATTCGTCATTACCGACAACGCCATCGGCAGTGCCACTACCAGCTAGTACAATTGCCAGTACGAGAGCGTGCACGAGCGAGGGAGCGCAAGTGAAGTGTGCTCGGGACATGGAGGAACAGGGTGCTGGCAGGAGGATAAGTGGTCCTCGTCTTCACAGAAGGGCAGAGAAGCGAGGGGCAAGCGAGAACGTGGAGGATCTGACAGACGGCGAAAGATCGGGATGTTTGGATGTTTGAACTACGGAGTGCTGCGTCAGCACTTCAGCCTCTCTTCCAAGTCTCTCTTAAGTATCCCTTTTCGAAAAGGCCCTATCTGCCGATAATATAATACTCTCTCACTAGACGAGCAAGTCGCGGCTAAGTGGTGTGTATACAATATCGCTTATTATTCGCAAGCAGTGGGGAAAAACAAATATGATTGCGCCTCGAAAGCCTTTCAAGTAACGAGTAATCTCAAACCGCAATTCTCAGCGGCGAAATTGTTCAGCTGTGTATGGCTTGACGCGAGGAAGGAATTTGAAACGGCGAATGGAGTAACCCGATCTAAGTCGAATTTGACTAAAGCAGTGGTCGGCAAACTTTTTGCTTCATTTTCAGGTATGGTCAGGCTCCACCCGACTTAATTTTTTATACTATTTTTCAGTCTATTTATGTACCTTAGCGTGAGTGAGCTTACTCCAGCAAGGGTCTTTTATCCACAGGCATGTCGAAGTAAGGAAATTTTAAAACTTTTAATTTTTAAATTAGCGATTAAAAAATAGCATTATCAGCATCTACGAATTTTTCCGATTCCAATGATATATTACTTGCCTAGAAAAGTTAAAAATTTGAAGGAGTTTAATATCAAGAAACATCAGCTTTACAGTCAATTAAATACTAAATACTTCTCAAATTTTCAACCTTTATAGAAAAATTAAATGTCTTTGGAATCGTAAAAATACGGAGATTCCAAATATATTACTTTCAAGTCACTGATTGTAAAATTACGAATTTTTTAATGTCACATTTTTTTCCCATTTTCTAACAAAGGACCCTTGAGGAAAGGGGTGGTCTGGCCAAGCTCGCAGTGCCGACCACTGGACAAAAGGAAGGTAGCTTGTTTCAGATAATTATAAAACAGGTTACCTCCCGAGTGGAAAGAGGGACTGCTAAGCTGCTCTATATCAGAGAAGCTTGGATAGTGAAAGATAAGCCGATCTAGCACCCTAAATTTTAGGCAGATTTATTTACACATTAATCATATTAATTGTTCAAACTAAAACTTTAAGAAACTCTCGTCAATAATCTGTATGCAAATTATAAATAGCAAGGTAATTAGGGTAATCGGCTCTTAAACATTGCGCAGGTTTTAATACAAATTAGAGAGCCCTGGTGTGTCAACTCGCCTTCTACAAAAGCGCGTCACACGCTGTAATTAACGAGTTAATAGGGATCAGTTTCACCGCAGGTGGAAGAACCTTCCCAGAGCGTTAATTACTCTTGAATCCTTAATTGACCTCCCACTTTGCTCGTACTAACCCCCTCCCACGAATCCGACAGGCGCCTGAAAGTTGTAAACCCCTAAGCTCGATAATCGATTAGCGCGTCACTGGGTTACGAGATGCGAATTAGGGGCACTCAGGATATTAGATGCTCAAGGAAGCCGACCAACTACAACGACAAGTCGTACATCTCACCAGCGACGACCAATAAAATGGCGCCACACGTTTAGATAGTGGTAAATATTAATTCTCGAATCAGTCTAATCAGCTGTTTTATTGCTCTAAAGTTGGAAACTTTCACTTTAATGTATCCAGTAAAGAACGCTCTCTATATAAGATTACTACTATGCTTACGTAAGTCTGCAGTTATAATTTGTTTAGGTCTTAATACTAATCGTTTCTAATTTTCTTTTGGGTTTCCAAGTAATTTTCGCCTTTATAATTTTTACTATACAAGAACATCTTGTCATGTGCTCAGAACGATTCTTTGAGGGGAACAATCTGAAGATGACGCTGATTAATAATGATAGAATAGCTAGTCCACTGCTCATAGCTAAATGATTTTTGAAGATATAAATCAAATCCACGGAGCAAATTGTTTGGCCAATTCTACAGGGGGCATTTGAAGATTGATAAGGTCCCCTTTTCCATGCAATTCAGGGTATATAAATCAGGTGCGAAGGGGGAATTGGGGATCATTTAAACGTCGAAACTCACACAAGCGGGGACACAAGCGGGGTTGGCTTGGCCGCGATCTGACCGCAAGCGAGTGGCTAGACTCACCGGCAGAGGGAGCAAGAGGGCAGAGTCTGGTCGAGTTCGCGATCCTCTACATCCTCGTGCAAGCAAATACAGTCTCGTGCCATGAGTATGCCGCATGTGTATATCGACTTGTGTGTATAGAAGTATGTGGTCTACTACTGCTCGGGCTAGTGGCCACTCTTTGGTTGAGGCGATGCAAGGCCAGCACCTACCACTAAGCCCACCTGATATATCCACCCTCTGCAATCTACTCTCGGCCAAATCCACAACCATCCTTTGCCTCGCCATGCTCTATCCACAAGTCCTTTCCTTTACACCACGCGCCCGTAGTCGGCTTCGAACCGCAAGCCACAACGGGCTACTGCCTTGATTAAACGCGCCATAGACCGCCATTATCGCTGATTACGCTGCTAAACATTAACGGACCCTCTCCCTGCAGCTCTTCTCTGGCACTATCGAGTCTGATACACACGCGCCACCTGCCTGTAAGGCATTCCGATTACCAAGCTGATGGTCTCCAAAGTTTCCTTTTGATCTGCTAACTTCCAGATCCTCCAGAGCTTCCCTTCCGAGAAGATCGATCGTGACCACTTTGTGGCTGAAAAAACAAGACAAATACGAGATTTGTTATGCTCCGGATGTACATCCTAAAATGGACAGAGAGAATTCCTCTTGTCTGAGAGGAATGATACGTCAAAAATAAGGATGAAACTCTCGTTAAGATAAAGAATGCCGGGTTCAAAATTTGGAAGTTTACACAAAAAGGGCCGCAAACTGACACTGAGAATAATAGCCTGATTTGAATATCAACGTGCGGATTATAGTTTGCTGGGTATGATCTCGAAATTGATATTCATGACCTATGAAATTTAATACGGTTCACTTCGTTAATGCTGAATCAGCATTAACGCATTGCTGATGCTTTATTTTTGAATTGAATATCAGACAACACATGCTTCTGAATGATACAAAGTTTCACAGTACCAGCACGGGTTCATTACATTCTCCATGAACTACTTCTCTACAAAGGAAACTAATTTCGGGAACGAAGGTCTAAAATAATTATCTCAGTAAAATATCCTGCTCAAACTCCAAAGCATAAGTAAAGCGTGAAGAATTTAAGAAAGGTATATTTTCAGTAGGGGAAGCACCCGCTGCTCTTTCTGACACCTTATTGTGATGTCGAACCCTGTCCTCTCGCTCCCTAAATTCACTGGAATCCATCAACTTGCAGAATCACAACATGCTTAAATGAAACAGAAACACTGTGATCGAGTACTTAAATTAATACAGAGTTTCCTGTTACTCAGTAGAGTAGTAAAGTGAAGTGATTTGTGTAAGTGCCATTAATTGCTGGCTAAATGCATGGCGTGAACCAGTCCCCTACGTATATCAACATGTGCATTCCTAGTTCCGGACCCAGATAAAACGTCAGTCCCAGTGACCGAGTATCTTCATTATAACCGTCGACCTCGAAGCTGAGAGGCTTTTGTTTGCTATCCCGGAAAATAGTGTTCGTTGTGCCAGGAGAACGGCATAAAATGGTCGGTGTGAACAAAAGCTCTAGGCGAACTGTGGTTCGTGTATCCACTTACGTAATGTACGCGCGACGTAATTAACGGAGGCGTTCAGACCGCACTGTATAACAAGGCGGAAACGCAAGGTCCCCTGGGTGCGAGACGAAGCTTTGCACAAAACACAAATTAGTCTCGGCCCCTTCGAGATCTCGCGGCGGCGCTCTCGTTAAGGCGTTGACGCTCCCGAGACTCCCTCGGTCGCTCTGTCCCACGCCATTTACTGCTTTCTATACAACCCCCCACACACACACACACCAATATCCATTTATATATCTGATTTATACCTTCTGCTTACCCTCGGATTGTTTACACTGTTCGTCCCCCCTAAAGGCAGAATCACTGTTGTACCCTATTCAGTTTCTATCTGCACGTCTTCATAATTTTGTGATTGGGGGCCGCACTGCAATTGCGTAACGGATTATCGACCCTCTCCTGGCCCCTTCCCCTTTGAGCTTTTACGTTATTTAATTTTGGCCCCTTATCAACTCTATTGGTATCCACTGGAATCATAAATATATGGGGATATAGATTTGTCAAGCTCAGCTTAGAAGACAGCACCGTGAGCGGAGATATATCTTGTATGCAGGCACAGGGCAGTACTACAGTTTCCTCAGTTTTTCCTTATTTGAAAAGAGAGTTGTTCCTTTATGTTTACATCCAAATGCCACATGCACACCTGACATTTTAAAAATAGAGCTCTAAACTATCACCTCAATGCTGTGTCATGAAGAACTGACATAATTCGAATAGCAGCCATCAGAACCGTTTCAGCCGCTTTCCCCACTTGAGAAAGGATCAGACCGGTACCAATATATGTTAGTTTTGTAAGCATCTTTGAAATTTATTTTAGTTTCAGGAAAGGTTCATACAACTGTGCGACTGCAAACTAACACTGAAGCCAATTTCAGTAGGATATTGAATCCTTGTGGTGTTAGCTACGGAAATTTGCCCGCAGCTCCGTTTCGTATTCCATAGGCAAGCAGTCTGTGTATAGTGTATCGATCAAAGGGGGTTTAGATTGGTCGTTGCAATGCAGGAAGTTCATAGTAGAGAAAGGACTGTGTGCGGTCTAGAGCTACACGTCAAACCCAAATTTCCTGAACATCACTTCCTCAGATCTCATTTTGCGAAAATCAAATTTATAGCATTATATATCGACAATAAGTTACAGCATTTAAAATTAAATTGGAACTATAATCGATATTGGAATAACCTAGTCTAGTCCTGAAGTTTCTTTACAAGAATGTATTAAATCTATGACAAATCGCTTTACTAATACAAGCTTGTGTTGATTGATTTATAACACTTCATCCAAAGTGATAATATTATCAGTTGTTTATGCACAGACTATTTTAGAGTGATTCAAAAGGGGACAATTAGCATGGAGCTATCAGTACAATTTATCCGATAGATAGTACAACGAAGGACTTTTGGTCGTAGTAAATTTTCCCGATTGTGGTTGCTATATAGTGTCGTAATTATGTTCACATGACGATTAACATTTGTTTTGTTGAGTCATGTCCTACCACAGAGCTGAAACCAACATAAAGTCTACAGTGCTCTCATGATACATCGTTTTCATCAATCATGAACAAGAATAATAAAATCGTCCAATCACCACATGTATCCACCTTTTTTAATGGACTATAATCTATATGGAAAACTTAAAAAACCTCTTTAACTTCAACGAGTCATGGGATCAAGAGACAACATGCTTAATAGAATAAGTTACAGCATCACCAATCCTTAAATATGCTGAACAATTATGCAGCGCCCAATATTTCCAACGACATTCCAGAGCTGGGAATATTTGGGCATTTTTTCCCGTACTAATAACAAAAATCCGTCCAAGCAAGCATTGACGACTCTACAAAATTCAGTATATAATCGCGAGAAGAATAACACAGGCAACTCGAGTAATCGCCTCGGGGTTTTATACCTTCGTTCTCGCACTCGGGGAACGAGAATCGTCAAAAAGGAGGCAGAGTTAATTCCCTGGTGCGATGAAAATCGCCCTTAACGACCGAACCCTAGCCAGGAGCGAATGCAAACGACATTTTTTTAACACGCCTCCCCATGGAAACGGGTTTTCTCTGAGTCGTGACGTGAAGAGCGGGGCCGACCTCTTAACGACTCCCCTGAGCTTGGAAGGTTGCTTTCCACCCTCACGTTGATAGCTGACATAACGCGAACACCCAGGCATCGATAAAAGTACCAAGCGACGAGCATAAAAGCACCACGAGGACACGGTGGAGGTAAAAGAGGAGAATTGCGAAGCTCGAGTGGGCATGTCTGTAAAAGTGTGTGTGTTTGCAAAAGTGTAAGTGAAACATATTAACCGGAGCCACACAACTGAGGGTTTATTTCCGAGGTAAAGGCAAGAGTAAAAGAGGACGTTTGGAGTGGGTGCAACGAACGAGGCAGCACGTACCGCAAAGACGACTCATAAAAGTCGTAAAAGTGATAAAAGAGAGTCCAACCAGTGTCACCGACGTAACCGTAGGTAGGGTTGTAATGCTCCACCTAAAAGCCCGACTTACGAGTACCCGCGAAGGCACTCTATATTGTACCTAAGTAAAGTAAAGGATAGTATACATTTTCGCACGAGATCCTAAAATGTCGGACTTAACGACCCCGCAGCTCCCTTCAACAGCGTTTAGGGCGAGAATTTAAGAATCCACTTCCACAATGTTTTATTATTCTCCAACGTAAAAGATGTAACGCACGTAAAACAACGGCGCCTGTCGCTTGCACTCGCTACTAACTTCCTTTTTTCAATGCTCTCTTGTATCTGTTCGTGTGATCCATTTGTCGCTGGAACTGTTCTAGTCGTAAAACAAAAACTTTTGTCGTTCGTTCTTGGAAAAGAGTTGCAGGGCATAAAACTATTCTCAAGGACTCCTCAACAAATTTAAACTGTAAGTCTGATCCACAGTAAATCCGTCATAAACCTAAAGAGAACTCGAGACTTGATGAGTCTCACCGAAATTGAGGTCGACCCCAAGATCATTAAAGATCCCCTCAATATCCAAGGGATTGGTCCTCACATCTGAATTAGTTAAGAAGATTCCTATCTCTTAAATGTGCTTTCCTTTTTCAGTTTTATTCGCAATTACTTAGAAAAAAATTTCAGTTCTGGAAGAGAATCCAGATGCGAGTAAACTTGCAGTTTTCCAACTCTTCCCAACATTTCCTTAAATAACTGTCAATAGTTTATCTTTTCCTTTTGACATTCCAATAGATATATGCATTGTCATTCATCTGTAGAAAAAGGGGATCGCAAAAGGTATTATCGATAAGAGGTTGTGAAGAAATGTGAACGCGGGTTCTGTTTGGTATATTGAGATGTCAGTGGAGGCAAGGATAGCTCGATTTTTCCGATAGCGAATTTTTCTCTTCATGTCCCCCTCGATTCTTGTTCTCCGCGTTTGCCCTGCGTTCTGATTCGTTAACTCTACTCTCTACTCTCTTTTCATCCTCTATCTATTCACCCCGCCTCCACTATCCTCTTGAAACACAAACGACCAAACCAGTGGCGCACCGCTGCAGACAGAATAAAAATTGGCAAAAAAAGACCACAAAAATTGCACACGTCGAGCTTACGGCAGATATTCATGAAGTATATCCACGAAATCATTTACGTGACCCTAGCAGTGCAACTTGCAAATTGGAAGTTTATGATCGAATGTATAGGTTGGAAATTGGGGTTATTTAATTAGCGAGGTGATTAATAATCAAAGTTTAAGTGCCTTAATTACTGGAAATACATAAACAAAGGTTCAGTATAACGCTTCTTCAAATGTTCTAAATTTATTTTTATGTACGATAATCTGTTCCTACAGACTGTTCATTACTTCATTCACACACTTGATGTTGGCTAGCGCAGCGGAACGATCTTCGCAATTGGAGAGTTGTGTGGAGTAGATCCAATCACAGTGTGTATTTTTCAGTGAATTCGAAATTTGCGAGGATAGTAAACAGATCTGTAAAATAAACGTGAAAAATCGCCGAGGCCAGAAGTGCGGAATCGCTACTATCGACCGTTGGTACACAGCGGGTTCGGGTGCTTTTTTTGGAAGGTAGGTTCGTTAAACCAGCAAATGAATAATGAGCGAGCCGTCGAGTGGTGAGAATACGAGCAAGCGAGAAAGAGGAATGTCGAGTCTGGATTGGTTCGCTCGGACGAGGACTTTTGGGGGATGGGGTCGAAGGTTGAATCGCGCACAAAACAACGAAATCGAATCATTCGCGGTGGCTGACGATATTTTTCATGCGTGAATTTTCCAGATCCCTACCTCAACACGTACTTGCACCTCTATGTATCAGTCTACATGTGCATGCCAGATAAATTTACCCAAATTTACTACTGAAATTCGTGCGTACAACCCGATCGTCGAATAGTATTTTGCATTGCTTTCCCTCACGTTTTTTCCTACGCCTCTTTACTCCCTCGAATTGACATGGCGTTAATTACTTCCGCCGTAGTTGGCCCTCACAGTAAAAAAGTATCATTTTTGTTGCAGAGCATTTTGCATCAGCGATCATTTCACTTTGAGATCATAATGACCAGTCTATTCGAAATATCTTGATATGCTTAAGCATATCAAAATGTCTCGAAAAGATTTGAGCTTCATCTGTCAAACGAAATGAGATGATCGTCAATTTTTTGCGTGGAATTCATAACGACACAACCTCTAAATATTTTTTCTATCCCCGCGCAAGTGACAACTACACTTAAAAAAAAATGATACCGAAATCAAAAGCATTTTGATCGGCCGCAATTAATTATCGACTTCTGATATCATATGATCTGATTCGGGATCATGTATTATTTCAAAGTAAGATGGCTGATATGTTATGGTTTCTGATCGTGCAGCGTACTTGAAAAGATAGAAAATTAACGAAATCTGACATTAGAAAATATCACCTCTTAGTCAAAGTTGTCACTTGTGTGCGGTCAGATACAATTTTTAGGTTATGTCGTTATGACATAGGTGCCAAAAATTGGTGGTCACTTTGTGTCGTCCGACAAATAAACTAAAGAATATGATCAAATTGACCTGAATGGACACATCATTATGCTGTCGAGAGTCAAATGATCGTTGGAGCAAAATGCTCTGCAACAAAATTAATCCTCTTTTTACTGTACTGGCCAACTTAGCTTGCGTTGATACATGATCCCGAATCACATAATTATGATCTCAAAAATCGATCTTTCATTCCGGCCGATAAAAATGCTCGGAATTTTGGTATGATTTTAGTTGCATATCAAAATGATATTGATTCTCGTATAATTTTTGACATTTTTACTGTTGTCTGTTCGATACACACACACACAAATCTATGAGGTTCTTCTGGTTCGCTTAGTGCAAAATCTGCATTCGGCCTCAGTTAGTACTGCATGTTTAAGGTAGATGAGATTGCGTATCAAATTTGCCGAATGTGGCCGAGAGTTAGGGGAATAGAGGTAAAACTAATGCCTGACCGTTGGTGCGTATGTTGCAATTAAATATCGTAAATTCGAAACTCAATAACGCACGTGCGAGTGGCGAATATTACACACAAACGAGTGACTAATTGCGAATCAGTCTACGGACATAGGTGTCGGACGGGAAATGAGAATCGATTGTCCGACCGAGCGTGATACGCGTATTTATGTTTGCGTGGGCTTTCATTTTCCACTCTATGTACTCGCACGTACTGCACCCGGGCTCGCGGCTCACTGTACCACCCGGCCTAGATAAACGCTCGTTACCAGCGTCAATAAACAGAGCGAGCATTAATAACAATATTGGAAGCGAGCAGACGAACGAATCGTTACCCGCTTTCGTGTCCTCTCCGATTTTGTCAAACTCCCCTTCATTTCATGATGTTCTGTCCTTCTCGTATGTCCTGGGCAATATGCCCAGCGGCACATCCCTTCGATTATACCGGTCTACAATGAAATACGAGGGATCGCGCAAATCTCTTAGGGATTTATACATACGCCATGAAAAAAATAGAACGCGCGGAAATACTAGAAAGGTAAAAAACATCGAGAGGAAAAAACATAAAGAGAAAGAGTGAACTAGTAATTCGTCGTTCGAATGCAGACATGAATAATTATACTTTTTGCTCGAGTACGTTGCCATGGATTAGCCGTGCGTATGCATTCCAATTCCTCTATTGCAGTGGATTCTACCGGCTAATTTATGTATAGTTGTGCTTCTCCCTTCGTTGGACCAACTCTTTCCTTCTGCCAAAGCGAAATGCGTGATTTATGATTTGAATGGTGCATCCGGCCGGAAAAACGAGGAGAGATCCGGTCTACTAAATATTCAATAAAGGCGAACGACATTCCCGTCACGTTGCATGCAGAAGGAGTCGACGAGTCGAGGGCGAAAAGAAAAGAAGGCACAAGAAACGTAGACTACTAAAAGCATCGTTGTCGGTGGAAACTACTCTCTAAATCTGCACCAGGTCAATTTAGCAATCATAATAAAATAATATTTTAGTACATTCAATCAAAGAATCATAGCAAAAACTTAAAATCCATAAATCTGATCAAACATTAAAAAAGGTGAATGGTGCAGGTGCTTTTAAATGACAAGCAACCTCAGATATTACTTTGATTTCAAGATTGGACTGTCATGTACAAACCCGTTTAGTAAGTATTTCCTATACGAGTAAAACTATATTTATTCCGTAATTAATTTAGCTGACTTACAGCCCGAAAATAAAAAAATTCAGTTCATTAAGAAATTCTTCTTGCTACTTAAGTAAATGTGTAACAACAACGCTTCACATAAAACTTAGAGGTTATGCTTCACATGGTTTACTCTGGTGTTTCTGAACTGATTAGTGAAAAAGTCCGAAATCACTGATTAATCAGTGAAATGTCTAACTATTATTTCAATCAATGCATTTTTCACTGATTCATATTTAGAGAGTAGATCCCCCTTAGTCCAGGCGCCCTGGTTTTTTTGAGGAGTTAAATGCGACCTAAGGCTTGACTATCGATTTTTGTAGTGCTGGCATATAGAAGCATATAGAAGCTTGATAAATTTCAGCCCAAAATAATAATTAGTTTTCACAATAACTTATTTGTTATTAAAAAATGGACTACTTTTCAACGGAATTTCTACAGATTTAGCCGAAATTGTCTCAACAAAAAGTGGGCTATTGCCCTCTACGAGAGTTGCGGTATCAAGTCAACTTAGCGGCAAAACGATTGTTCATTATTCAATTGCACAAAAACGGGGTACAAAAAGAGGATAAATATTTGGTCATAAACAAATAGAATAACTTTGCCAATTTTCACTTTGTGGAATCAGGATGACATTCACTTCATTAGTGCTATTTTCAACATATTTTCAACAAAAAAAATTCTTGAAATTTCAAGGGGGGGGGGGGGAGATAATATTTTTTTCTTTACAAATGACTTCTACTGCAATTTTAAATCTACCGAGCTGTGGCGGCGGAGTGGGGAAACCGCTACTGCCGTTCACTTGCTCACGCCAGAATTCAATTCATGCGTTCAAATTGAAAGAAGTTCGTATATTTCCGAAATCAATTGACATATGAAGATGTTTTATTTTTTAATTTGGGCTAGCATTCCATACTGATTACAAATCTAATGGGAAATTCTCGAAACAATCATATGCTCTGTCACCAATCTGACTTACCGTTCACAACAAATACATGTAATAAATTATCCTAGAAAAGCATTTTCGGAAAATTTTCAAAATGTGGGCTACAAACCAAAGAAACTTCATGTTTCTTTTTTAGAATATGAAATATTAAGTTATTATGCGGAGAAAATAGCTGCAAATATTATTTTTATACAAATTCATTTATTTACATAAATTTAGTCCATTTTAGAGTTTAAAAAAATACCATACAATCTTTTTCTACGTTTTTTATAATAACGGATCATCCTGTATCTGTTGCAAGAATAATAATTGCAGTTGAGTTCTTAAGATTGTACCTAATATTGAAACAAAATTTATGTTTCTCTTTTTTAAACTTAAAAGAGACAGAATTTATGTTGAAAGAAGCGCTGCAGATATTCGTACTACACTATTGCATTCAACTTCTCTTGCAAAGAGAGGATTCACAGGTAAATGTATCATAAATGGCAGACAGGTATTGCATTTCTTCAGGTGGAGGGACAGTTTGGCATATTTTGGAGGAGCAGGTGCATGTACCATAAGTCATTTTATGATTAGAAATTTTTACGCAGCCGTTTAGGCATTCATACCTGCGAAACGCCGCTGTGAGCACCGTTTCTTGTACTCCTGTGTATTTTGTGAAAAGCTCACTTACAATTCTGACATTTTGAATATTGGTTTTATTTTTGCAGCAAGTGTAATGTCTTATAGTTTGTGGTAAGTACATATAATGCAACATTATTATGCATGTGTTTGTACACACTTCGACTTGCTTCACTATTTAAATGTTATACTATTAACGTTTTTATATTAAAAGTGAATATATAATATTTCTTTTTCAAACTATTACACTGTTTAAATATTATGATCGATTAAGCTAAATCACATGCAATCTCAAAAAGAAATAGAACAGAATGTATTTCATATAGGAAAAGTGTAAATAAAGAGATAATAATAATGTTCAAAATAAAAACTTAAATTTCTCCAATACTGATTAATTTTTCCTTATTCAAACTTTTTCTGGCTATACTAAGAAACGAAACATCACACGGACGGCCCTTGATTTATTTTTAAATTGAGTGTCTCTTCGAAACGTGTTTTTTAGAATCTGTGTAATTGTAACCTAACAAATTTTTCCTAATTTTCTGGGAACTGAATTACATTTTGCTAAGGAAATGTCTTCCCTCTATATTCAGTATCTCGTTTTCTGGGGGAAGGATCTTTGTTTTATTTTTTAATAAAGTATTTTGTTTTTTATCACGATTTTGACAATCCATGTAATTTTAGTGTGAATCATGGAAAATTCATTTTCTCCAAACTGTATCATCTTTTTAAATTTAAACTGTTTTCCACGTGAATTCAGTACCTTAATATTACACTGGTGGATTGTCTTATTTTTTAATGAAATATTTAATTTTTTATAAAAATTTCGAAACGTCTTTCAGAATCCGTCAGATTCTAACCTAACAAATTTAATCCTCATTTTCTCAGAAATGAATCATCTTTTATTATGGAAACAGTTTCCCTCTACATTCAGTATCTCGTTATATCGGAGAAGGATCTTTGTTTTATTTTCTGATACAGTATTTCGTTTTTTATCACGATTTTGACAATCCATGTTATTTTAGTGTAAAACATGGAAAATTCATTTTCTCGAAACTGTATCATTTTTAAAAATTTAAACTCACTGGGAAAACGAACCGTTAACCGAGCTGGATAAATAGCTCGGTTAAAGACATATTATTTAAAAAGAACAGAGTAATGGTTGTAAGTAATCATGTGCTTGTTGCTATCACAGCCGAGCTAAAACGATTAAAGTCAAGTGGTAAAAAATAACACATTACTTGGTTGTCAGAACCCAGTTTGACTCTGCAAAATTTGAATGAGTAGTTCTTTGCTAAAATAAAACGGTTTTTTCGGTTAAAAGCAAACAAATGCTTCGTGATAAATTTTAACCAAGCTGCACCTAGTAGTTATATTTTCACAAGCAAACTACTCACTTTTCACACAACCAATATGCTTGTTATTTTTTCTCAAAGATATTGTCTGTTTTTTATCTATCAAATTTACTGGGTTCTTTTTTAACATTCTTAGTAGCTGAATCTAACAAATTGCAGTTGATAAGTTTTAACGAAGTGCTTTTGAACTTGGCAAAAGTGAACCAAGTTGAGTTGCGAGTTTTTAACCTAGTAGAGATATAATAAACTGTTGTCTGCGCAGTTAAGAAAGGAGCCATCGCTAGCATCGCTGTCAAAATAATGCTAACCTCAAAATAATGCACATGCATAACATTTTTATTTAGCACAATAAACTTTGTTTATTATTATGCCTTGAAAACAGTCGAGGGACGTCCGTTATGACATTTTAATTGTATCTCCGAATTCTTTTTTTTTACTGAACTGTCCCCGATTGACCAGACGACAAAGTATGACATGCCCCTGAATCGAAAAATTATTATTTCTGACACGAAATTTTTTGAATAAATCAGTTGATGTTTGTAGTGCATAATTAATTATTTTTAATAAATAAACATTATTATTAGGTAGAGAATTATTTTTATATTGTTATTATAGAATATTATTACAATCAATGCAGTGGGAATGCATTCGCTTGCGACAGCCAAGTACATTGGTTACTGTAACCAAGTAGGTTAGTTGGCGTAGCAGAGACAGTCGGTTGCGACAGCCAAGTGCAATGGTTACTGTAAGCGATTAGGTTAGTCGGCGTAGCAGAGACACTCGGTTCTGGCAGCCAAGTACATTGGTCACAGTAGCCGAGCAGGTTAGCTACCGCAACAGAATGAGGTTGGCTAACGTAACAAAGTAGGTTGCTAATTTTAATCAAAAAATGTTAGCCGATACAACTTGGTTAAATTTTACAACGCAGTTTGCAGGTGCTATATTAGCAGTCTTACTTGGCTATTTTTAGCAAAATTTTGGTTATTTTCAACAAGTATGTTTTCTCAGTGCTGTTTTTCTCGTGAATTCAGTACCTTAATATCTCACTGGTGGATTATTGTCTTATTTTTTAATGAAATATTAAATTTTTTATTAAGATTTCGAAACGTCTTTCAAAATCCGTGAGATTCTAACCTAACAAATTTAATCTTTATTTTTTCGGAAATGAATCATCTTTTGCTATTGAAACATTCAAGTTAAGATCCTGCCTCATTTAAAATGTATTCGATCTTAATCACTTTTCTAATAATAAATACTAGGAAATATTAGAAATTTCACACCTAAATCTGTTTTTTAGTCCCAAAGCTTTACACAATGGCGGATAATGTCGAGGACATATGTATGATTTGTGACCAACAATTGTTACCAGGGGACAGCGTGTTGGCCAGCGTGCAATAGATAGCCTCGTAGAAGCCGGTCTCCAGAGGAAGGACAATAAGCACAAAAAACTACAAAAATGTACATCCCTATACATCCACTTGAATTGTCACTCAATTTATGTGCGGAAGAGAAGTGTCGAAACGGCAGCGAAAGTTGCAACCACGTCCACCTCAATAAGAAGGAGCAGCACATATGCACGTAATTTTGATTTTTGCGTACTATGCTCTTTTTGCGGTAACGATGCATGTATAAACTTAAAAAAGTCTCCCGTTAAATATGTCAAAAAGGACAGTACGCGAACAAATATTTTAATAGAACTTGTAGAGAGACAAAGTAGAGGACAATCGGATCTCACGCGTCAATTTAATGATTATATATTTAATCGATTAAACAATGTCATAGATTTACCTGACGAAAAAGGTCGTTATCATGCTCTTTGCTTGAAGGGTTTTTATTCTTGTCGTCCCACTAACGTTCAAGGACGGCCAGTCAGCCAGGAGACGAGTGCGATTCTACAGCATATTTATAATTTTATAATTGAAAACGAAGAGGAATGTCAAATTTCTTTAAACGAAATACTGAGAAATTTTAAAGGCGAGGTGCCACACATTCGCACAATAAAATTAAGTTTAGAGGAATATTTTGGCAATGAATTTATTATTCATAGGATGCAAAACGATCTTATAATCCTATTCCGCGATTCCGAAAATAAGCTTCCAAATAATTTGTGGCACGAAAATTGAGCAACAAGCGAAGACGAGGAGCGTTCCAGAATTGTTGAAATGGCCGCTAATATTATTTTGCAAGATATTCGTGTGCGTTATTATGATATTAATCATTACAAAGCTCCGAGTAGTTTTTTAAACGATGTGGAATCTGACATTCCATCAACTCCCAAATCATTTCTAGAAGTGTTGATAAAATAACATAAATTATGCAAATCACGTAAATTAAGCGAAGTGACGGATAAAAAATGGTGTAATAGGATATCAACTGCGGCTCATACGATAATTTCCTCTATTAGGCCACCAAAATTTTTATCACCACTCCCAAGTGGTTGGAGCTAAACACACGGCCCAGTGTTAGTCCAATTTTGGCAGCCAAAGGTCGGCTAAAGTTACTGGGCCAATATCGGTATTTTAATCGGCCCAGTGTTGAGCCACTGCTGGCAGCCTATATTGGCTATTTATATTTGCCGATCCTTCACCGATGCTTGGCCCAGTATCGGTACTTTATTGCGCCAAGTATCACTTTTAGTACGGGGAACCATGTTTCACGAGGATCAGCCAAAGTCTGGCCCAGTGACGGCACAATACTGGGCCAAATGTCACTTTTATTATGGAAAACCATGTTTTATTTAAATCGGCCCAATTTTGAGCCAGTACTGGCAGGCTATATCGGCTTTTTATATTTGCTGATCCTCCACCGATGCTTGGCCCAGTATCAGCACTTTATTGCGCCAAGTCTCACTTTTAGTACGGGGAACCATGTTTCACGAGGATCAGCCAAAGTCTGGCCCAGTGACGGCAAATTACTGGGCCAAGTGTTACTTTTACCACGGCAAACCATGTTTTATTTAAATCGGCCCAATGTTGAGCCAGTGCTGGCAGCCTATATTGGCTATTTATATTTGCCGTTTCTCCACCGATGCTTGACCCAGAATCGGCACTTTGTTTCGCCAAGTCTCAGTTTTAGCACCTAATAAATAAATCTTACACGAATGATAAAAAGAAATTTATTGAAAAATTGTCAAAGTACACGATGAAATTTGTTAAGTTCTGTCATTAAAAATATTTAATGTTTATGAAAAAATACATTTCTTGTCATTGCAAAAAGTTGTAAAGCAGGCTGCAACGAAAAAAAAAATATTACGCGAAGAAAAATTGTAATCGATTTAAATTATTTATTTAAAAACTTTTCTGAACTGCAGCTTATGAGGATGACTTTTCACAGAGTTTCAACTTGTCGGTTTAGCGGAGTGGTTAGGTTAGGTTCGACTGCTAGGCAATAGATTTAGGTATATAGATGTAGGTTCGATACCCCGTAGCGTTAGAAATTTTATTTGTAATATAATGTTCAAAATGAAATATATGTATTCAATCTAAACAGGCCCTGGCTGCCAAGTCAAGGCCATAGTTATCAATCCCGCAATGGCGCGACGATGGCAGCCAGGATTGGTTCAATACTGGTACCCAGTGTTGGGCCGACAATGGCAGCCAAACCTTGGCTGCCATGTGCAGGCCATAGTTATCATTCCGTCATTGGCGCGATAATGGCAGCCGAGCTTCGGCAATATTTTTGCCAACTATGGGCCAATGTTGAGCCGTATATGACTTCGCACTTGGGCTGTTGCTGGGACTTTCATCAATGTTGCACGAGAAACACGCTTCGAGGATGCTTATTGATTCTCTATCGTATTTAGGTATTTGTTTATCCTATAAAGAGACATTACTTTTTGAGTCTTCGATTGTTAATGACCCAGAACACTATACTTTGTCCGATTTCCCATTCATGCAATACAGCTTTGATAATGCTGACCAAAACATCTGTACGCTGGATGGGCGTAATACTCTTCACGCGATGAGCGGCATAATGTGCGTTACTCCTACTTCCTCAGTAAATTCGAATAACATTCCCAGATTGCGGACATTTTGGTTTTATTCCATTGAAGCAATTTGAGAGAGGAACCTCCTTGGAATTGAAAAACAATATTATCAAGGATTTGAATGTTGAAAATCCTATTTCTAAAGAAATGAGCCTCACTTCTGTAGATTTTTCGTGGTTGTACGGAAAACATAAACAACCACTTACTACTGTAGGCTGGAATGGGTTTTTGGAAAACTACTACAAATCGGAAGATTTTGCCAAGTCTAGAGTCATACCTCTGCCGTTCGTTAATGCCCCACCCAGCGACTATGACACGATCCTGACAGTTCTCCTTGAAGCCGCAACGAAATGCAAAGCAAATAAACAGAAAAATTGCTTCGTAACGTTCGATCAACCTTTATATTATAAAGCTCGCGAAATTGTAGCTTCTATAGATTTGAATTCTGATCAACACAATTTAAAATCTGTAATTGTCAGACTTGGGGGCTTTCATGCTTTATTATATTTTCTGGGATCAATTTGCTCTATAATGGAAGGTAGTGGCTTAAAGGAAGCGTTCACTATACTTTGTGCTGAAGCATCAGCGGAAAAAGCTTTGACGGGGCATGCTTTTTCCAGAGCAGTTAGAGGGCACACATTAATTCAGGCGGCTCTAGGTGACATTGTACTGTCATATTTGCACCTAAATGAAACTGAAGTTGAGGTGTTGAATTATATTCTTAGTAAATTCAACGAGAGTGATTTTCCCAATGCCGTTGAAAATGAAAAACTGTTAGAAATCAAAAAAAGATTCATGTGAGGCTCCGAAGAATTGAAAGGAAGTGGTCCAACAAGTCAACTTTGGGTTCAGTATTTTGAAATGATAACAATTGTAAAAAATTTTATTAAAGCTGAACGATCTGGAAATTGGAAGCTCCATCTATAGTGTATACAGAAAATGTTGCCGTACTATCATGGAAGTGAACATTATTTGTATGCAAAATCATGCCACTTGTATTTGCAAGATATGCTTCAGCTTGAAGAAATCACGAACAAAGTCGAATTTGATAAATTTTGTAAATCGGGGTTTTTCACTATCGGGCGGTTTGATAAATTCTGGTGCGGTGTTTGGTCAGATCTGACCATAGAACAAGTTTCAATAAGGACCATGAAAAGTAGTGGTGGCTTGACGCACAGTCGAGGTATAACCGAAAGCGTATTAACGAAATGGATTCTGTCAACAATTGCGTTGACAGAGGTATGTAACGAAATGGAAGATTTCTGCAACGTTAATTACGCAACCTCTGAGCAGCACGTGGACACGAGAGTTTCCAGAATTTCCCGAGATGCAAGAGACTTGGTAAAATTACGGTCCTTTTTCGAAACTTATCAACCATTTCCAGCGACTGATTACATCATGTCCATTTACTAAGGAGTCATAGGAGATGATTCTATTACCTGCTACAAAGCCGAGGAGGTAGGCAGTATTTGGCAGAAGAATATTGTAGGTAATAATTTTGGTTCTGTAAAACACAAAGGAAAAAGTAAAGTCTCATCCCTGCAACATGCAAAAGTATTTACAGTATGAGCTTGCGCCTTTTCCTCTCTCCCTTTTCGACGAGGGAGGTATGCGTAAAACCCAAAAATCGGTGTACAGTGGCACCAAAATGATAACGTTGTTACAATTTTAGGCCATTATGTATCATACGTGAAAAATGACTTCACCATCAACAGTTTCATCGTGTTTGGTGGATATCCCGATGAAGGAATTGCTGTCAGCACTAAATCCTGCGAGAGATTGCGTAGAAAAAGTAAAAACATCGGTCGTGAAATTGTCTTTGATAGAAGCACTGGCATCAGCTTTTCACAAGAAAATGTCTTATCCAATGGAAAAAATAAGACAAAATTGATTGAGATACTATGTCAACAGCTTCACAAAGTTGGTTTTCGTACCAAAACCGCAGACGAGGACGCGGATTTTTCTTATTGTTCAGACTACAATTGATCTCTGCAACAAATTCCGTGAAAGTTGTCGGACAGCACATCGATTTGTTGGTACTGCTCACTCAGTTAGCACCTGAAACTGAAAATATTTTTCTAGTGAAATCGAACAAAGGTCGATCCTCAGATGAGGTATTTAATGCCAGTAGCTTTAAATACCCCGAAATTAAGCCTTTGATTGCCATTTTGAACATTTTTACGGGTTCGGACCCAACTTCCTGCTTTTTCAAAGAGGGTAAAAGTAAGTTGATAAAAGCAATGCACACTAACATTAACTTGCAGGCATTTGGCAAACTTTTTTATGAGAAAAATGCAGATTCGAATGACATAGCTCGCTGTGGACAGAAAATGACAGCAGCAATGTATGCAACCAAAAAAGAATCGGGAACCCTGCAGGAGTTGCGTTTCTTGCATTTTCAAAAATCCACTCTTAAATCTGCATTAAGACTCGAAAGCTTACCGTCAACTAAAGGTGCTGCTAAGCAATATTCCTTTAGAACTTACTACCAGATTCAGCAATGGCTTGGAAACGCGAAGGAAGCAACTCAGTGGGGTTGGAAACTGTCCACAAATAGTTAGGTTCCAGTTCTCAGCAGCGACATTTTGGTTCCTGAAGAGCTGATTAAAAAAATCACCTGCAGATGTGAAACTGGCTGCAAAAAACACGGATTACGCTGCTCCGACCTTTGTTCTGGTTATCATGGTGAAACCTGCACCAATATTGAAAAAGTGTTTGTTGAGCTGAAAGAGGAGATGGACAGAGATCTGTCAGACAACAATCCTCTAGATAGTGACCTTTTAAACAACGATGAAGATGTATCACTCGTTGCAGGTACATATGAAGTTGTACCACTTGTTGTCGGTGCAGATGAAAACAATAATTGCAATGTGGATGTTACGATGAATTTGAAGTAGCCAGTAAACTGCACCAGTATTTCCATTTTCGCAGTCTTTATAATCATGTATAATTTGTAATAAATAAATGGATGAATTAAAAAAAATTAATATGAAAAGACTATAAGAGATAGTATGCAGTCTTGTTTTCTTCTCCACCTGGAAGAAACCGACGAATGTAGAAAATTAAAATATACTTCGACAACTTGCAGACCATTGAAATTTGCAGTTGAAATTTCAATTATTTTAAGGAAGTTGTCGAAGTATGTTTTAATATTACAATAATACATGTATAATAACTTAATATTGCAGATTCTAAAAAAGAAACATGAAGTTTCTTTGATTTTTAGCCCACATTTGGAAATATTTCCAAAAATGCTTTTTTAGGATAATTTATTATATGTATTTGCTGTAAACGGTAAGACAGATTTTACACAAAATGCAGTAAACAATGAATTGTTCGTAAAATATAAGAAAATAAATAAGATATTCGTGCATTGGTGACAGAGGATATGATTGTTTCGAGAATTTATCATTAGATTTGTAATCAGCACGGAAAGCTAGCCCAAATTAAAAAAAAACATCTTTATATGTCAATTGGTTTCGGAAATATACGAACTTCTTTTAATTAGAACGCCTGAATTGAATTCTGGCGCGAGCGAGCGAACGGCAGTAGCGGTTTCCCCCACTCCGCCGCCGCAGATCGCGTCGATCCTACTCCCATAATCAGTGAATCCAATCAACGATAAAATATGAATGCACTACCTTGGAAATTTAAAAACAAATAGTGCAGCTCACATTTTATATTTTATGTAAATTTCAGCTCGGTAGATTTAAAATTGCAGTATTAGTCATTTTTAAAGAAAAAAAATTTAGCTCCACCCACCTCCCTGAAATTTACACAATTTTTCTCGTTGAAAATATGTTGAAAATAGCACTAATGAAGTGAATGTCATCCCGATTCCACAAAGTGAAAATTGACAAAGTTATTCTATTTGTTTATGACCAAAAAATGTACCCTCTTTTTGTACCCAAATTTGTGCAATTGAATAATGAACAATCGTTTTGCCGCTAAGTCGACTTAATACCGCAACTCTCGTAGAGAGCAATAGCCCACTTTTTGTTGAGACAATTTCGGCCAAATCTGTAGAAATTCCATTGAAAAGTAGTCTATTTTTTAATAACAAATGAGTTATTATGAAAACTAATTATTATTTTCGGCTGAAATTTACCAGCCTTTTTAAGGGTGATAAGGCACATATTGTCTGAAAGTGTAAAACTTCTTATTTCATTATTACAATTATAATTGCATATTTAAAAAAGGCACTTTCGGTCGATTTTAATTCTTTTTCCAGGTAAACTAATGAACCAATCTCAATGTACGATACGTCATTTTGCAGATACTTCGCATTTAACTCCCCAAATGAACCTTCTTTAGCCAGGGCGCCTGGACTACCTGTGTTAACTCCAAATCTGCACAATTTATGTGGATATGGTCTGGAACCGTAGGATTCAAAACAGTCCAAAAATATTTATATATACTGAATGCGTGTATTTCTATCAATTTTCTCATCTGGGCAAATTAATTTCAAGATTGAGGCTGTGTACCTGCAGAAATTGGGGCAATTTTAATGTTTGTCATTTATTGCGTAGTAAGTTTATAATATCACAATTCAAAATTATGTATCCTTCTGCGAAAAAAATCTGTGCAACACATTGCTGGAAAGAAGTTCTCTGTGCAGTTTACAACTGCTCAGAAGTGTTCTACAAAACTTGCAGCCTTTTTACGTTTAGTAAAGTTCTCTGATCATTCATTACAACATGGACAGTGAGAATACAATACGCAAAAAGTAAAACATCCGAAATCATAAAATTCTCTTAAGTATTTCAAAAACAGTTTCCAGAGTTCAAAGTCCATTTCGTAATTCATTATCCAAACAAGGAAAACTGCTTTCTTTGTAAAATAAATTTACTATCACGCTTTTCACCCTGGTTACCACATTGTACCAGCATTTAACGCTCTTTCCCGAGCTTTCTTTTCCTCCTCTCAGGCTACACTCCTCTCTTTGTCCCTTGCATTATTCCATTAGGTCATTCCGACCGTCTCTGCCCAGAAGGATGAAGGACTAAAAAGGAAACGCCAAAGAAAAAGAAGTAAATAAATGAGCCGAAGAGTGTCTACCCTCCACGTCGAGAATGCCGATTAGCGTTCACGTGGCCTGGCGCGAAATTCAAATCGCTCTCCATCCTAACGATAAATATGTATGGACTGAATGGAACCTGGCAATCTTTGGGTCTCAGATGCGGGCGAAAGAGGTTTGCCAGACAAGAGCCGCGGGCTATCTAAATTGCTTTTATAATTTTTTACCTGCGCTCTGGGATGTATAACTTTCTTCAGGGAATGAAAGCAGAAGAAGGGCACTTCAGTAGTGAGTAAAGCTCCCCGACTCGTTCCACTCTGTTTACTTAATGAAACAAGTTCGCCCGGTTGCCGGCAATAGAGGGTGTATTTGAACGTTGGGGTGCCCTTTAACCTAATCGAAGCATCCTGTGAGGAACTTGATTTCATTTGAGAATAATCTCAAAGATGATTAAGCTACAAAATCGTTGTAAGACTAATTGCTTGAAGCAAATCGAAGTAGGTAACAATTCGAATCTCGGCGCGGTTAATTAATTATTAGTCAACCATCACTCACACTTTGTTTCCTTACATTTTTTTTTTTTAACTAAATGTTGTCAAAATTTTTTTGGATATCATTTTCTGACATTGAAGTATCACCACGCGAGAAAGCGTATATATAAAGTGGTGTTATTGGTGCAAATTGAGAACGGCTTTTTAAAATATATAGCCGATTATCCACTCAAATTATTGATCGTTTGGCATGACCGTAAATCAGAGGAACATTGAATGAAATTTCCTTCGCGCTTTAATTTTACCGGTTTGTACGCATTACGGAGAAGAATGTTTGCCGTTCGTTTCGCTCTGATGATCCAAGGGAATGGTGGAACAGTTTATGGCAGTCGTTTAATCAAATAGAATTCAAATATGAATGGCTGTCGACGACTCTATAAGTTCTAAAAAGAAAAAAAGCCGAAGGGAGATAAAATACTCAAGTGCGCGAATTTGTTTGTGCACGCGTATTACGAAACGAGCTCAGTACAAAAGTAAGTTAAATTAAAATACCACGGCGCAATATTTGCATGTTATTACCTTGTTTACATATCTATTCAATAGAGTTCGCCACCCAAGGGTGAAATCGACCTCTAAGCCGGGCAAAGCACCCCAATCATTTCAAATAAAACACGATTTACATATTTTTGAGTAGTGAAATGCACTACTCCATATCATAAATTACTAAAGCTTTCCCTATTTATTGTAAAAGTTGGGTTTTAATAGTTTCCTTCAGGAAAAGGAAGTTAAAAAATTGACTTACGTGTTTGTGCATCTCAACATTGAGGCCATACGCCATCTCGTAATACTGCAATGAGAAAATAAAGAGACAAGTTAATTACAAGTAGACAATTATTTTTAAAAAAGACATAATTCTAGGTTCAAAGTTCATCTTGCGTTTCATGAATTAAGTAATAGCCGTGGAAAATGCTATTTTTCTAACTTATATTTAAGCAAAGCCTCAAGAAACCTCCAAGTATCTTGAATAGTGCTCTTAAACAGTTTTAAATACAATAGAATTATATCTTAAAAACTAAAAAGTAACAGTTTATAACCAAGATTTAGCCAAACTTAAAAAATTTCAAAATGTTTCAAGTGATTATTCAGAAAATAAAGTAGACTTCAAAATATTAATGTCAGTACGACCAAACGAGAATCTTTGACATTTCTAGTTTGATTGGCATCCGAGTGCAATGAATCATTTGGAAGTATGTTAAATCCTTTTCCACTTGAAATGGGATCGTGTGGCGGGAGTGTAAATCAGCGATCGCAAAATCATTATGAATCAGGAAAGGATAAAAATAGACGAAGTTGACTTGACAGCTCGTGCATGATCATCTAGATTCTAGAGTGCTTGACTAGATCAATTGTATCGACTTTATCGAGACACGTTGACGAATTTTATCTATAACGAGAGCAATTATCTTGAAAATAACTATCGCCCACCTCGGAAACCGCATTTCGAGGTTTCAGAAAGATAATTTTGAAATTGAGAATTTTTTGTTTTGAATTTTAATCCCCGTTACTCAAATCACTTAATAAAGGAAGCGACCATGGCGGGTTTAACCTTATTGGTGGCCGCAGGTACTGCCATGAGATTTTGACTCGCCGCCCGTGACAGCTAAGGCTACCGCGCGATAGTAGTTTGCCGACCACTGCTCTAATCTAAAGTCAAAAACGTAGGGGAAAGTTCGGTATGATGCCGTTATATAGCCAAGTCCATGCGTTCGTGAGTTTTAAGATGCTTTCAACAAAATGTTTTGGTTGAATCAATCAAATATTGTGCATCATTTTAGTATAATGCTCTCTTTAATTATTTGGTAGATCCAACCAAAAAATCTTGTTGAATCAATAAAATGTTTTCTAAAATAAAAACACACTTGAACCAAAAACTCAGTTTGGCTGAAACAAACGAATTTGGTGAGTATAATGTAACGAAAAAAAAATTACTTGAGACATGATCAACACTATTTGTTGAGTTATTGTTCAACCCACGTAATTAGGACCAGCCTAGTAAATAAAAGAGAATTGCTTTAAAGTTTTTTGAAATGCGAAACTATAATTAGGAATGTAAATACATTTATCACCTTCATAACGACATTTTTTATATTTGTATGTTATAATCACGAATTTTACATGATAGTCACTTTCGAAGGAATAAACGTGGACTTCCTAGGTACTTAAAGTATTATTATTCAATATAATTTGAAATCAGATTTCGATTTTCGTCATTATCTGTATAAATTTATTATTAACAGCCTCGAATTTGATTAGAGAACATACATAAGGGTTAGAACAACATTAAAATTACGAGATAATCAGGATAACTTAATTTCTGAGTTTTTCTAAATTATCGATCAAATTAACGACCTGTTCTTTAAGCACTTTTACCATCTCCACACAATTTTTGGAACATCATACCCCATATGTCATGCTGCAAAAGATTTGATTAATTTTAATATTTTTAGAACGTTTATGAAAGAAATTCATGACACCAGAAGGTTAAACAAATACTTCAAGTATTCAATGCTTCAAGTGCAGTGAACCCTAGATATGGGACCCCCTGATAGAGTTCTTCCGAGAATTGACAGCAGCTGCGCGGGGTGAGCGGCGATCATTCAGGCGTGAACAAGGCGTAAAAGGCGTTTTCTACGAAACGGCCTTCAATCTAGGGTAATTCCCCGCCAAGGTCGGCCCCAAAAGCGGTCCAGTATCAGAGTTTCACTTTATTTCCAAATATGATGTAAGTGCTTAATTCGTGCCAAAGACTTTTCCATCTGTTTCTGCCAACAACAGTTTTTATAATAACTCTTCTGGCTCGTCTTTAAAAAAATGCCATCATGTCAATATTTTTCTAAACAGCGAAAGTCATTTCAGGGTCAGTCCATAATGAGAATCGTGCACGTCGACGTTCAAACGTATATGCGTATTTTGACGCCATACGCACGTTGTTGCCAATTAACTGAGCAGTTTTGGCGTTTCGGATTTTTCGTTTTCTCGCTGCGACCGTTGGTCACGATGTGCGTACGAAGTCAAATACGCATATACGTTAGAACGTCGACTCTTACGACTCTCATTGTGGACTGGCCCTTAGGCAAAAAACAAAAAGAATAAATTCAACAAACGCGGGCGTTATTTGCAATTGACACCATATCCCACACTGGAACCACACCCTACTCACTCATACATCAACATTTTCTACGAAATTAATAATATAGTTCACTTCAATGTTTATAGAGCGCTAAAGCGTGTAACTAATAACTGCAATTTGGGAAAATCCAAATTACAATACATTAGAAATACTTTTGAATTTGTACTATTTTGAAGAATATATATTTCAGCAAGAATGATATTTTGACCTAACGGATTTGAATTCAAAAGGATATCGGAAATATGACGGTTTTTCAGTGTTGAAATACAACACGAGCTGCAATTTGAATCTTAATTAAAATATTCTGCACAACAGAAGTTGATAAAATATTTTTCACTTTGCCGGATCGAATATTGGCCTCGTTGGTAATAAAAATAGGTTCATAGAAATTAAGTTCATTAAAGTATCCTGCTTTAATTCAGTTCTGACCTGGATGATAAAAGTGTCGAGCTCGTCGAGACAACATTATCGGATAAATGAATTAGATGGCGAAAATCTGAAGCAAGGAAAGAGGTTGAAAAGAAGAAAAAAAGTCACTCTTAAAAAGACAATGAGGGTGGAAGAGAAAGAGGACGGTGGAAGCGAAAGACTGAGAAGACCGGTTTCTCGTAACATCGCTTCTACATCGCGTGTACAAACCAGACTCTATCGAGCCGCTTGACTAATTCTCAACAGCTCCAGGGTTCTCAATTTGCTTTTCTTATTTGCACTTTTCTCCAAAAATGGTAGCTCTCAGTTCATCTGCTGCTACTAACTATTTCATATATTTATTATAGTTCCATTGTTAAAATATTCAAAATTACGAATATGGAAATTATAACAACAAAAATCAATATCTTGCACTTTAGATTTATTCAAAATACGGAATTTTAACCCAGTCTTTAAAATCTCTAGGCCCGACTGAAAAATAGATTTCTCTGAATATTGTATTTCATTATTTTTAAAATGATTATTTACAACTTATCCTCAGCTTGGTTTTCATTTATTTATTTGTTTTTGCATAAAAACAGTACTTTTTCAATATTTTTTCATGTAATTTCTATCAATATTTAGGCCATTTTGGAAATTTCGTCGTCTTTGTCGATGTCGTCTGTATACTGGATAACTTTTTAACTACTAATCGTATGAGACCTTCCATAAATCCCCTGCGTCACGTGACAAAATATTTGTTAATTCCTCCTTTTTTTCTTAGTTTAACAGATAATGAACGATATTTTTAAAAATTCCAATTAATGATTATAAAATAAGCTGGAAAGTAACTCTTCTATCACTTGTATAATAATTCACATTAATAGATATGTGATTTATCCTATTTGAATATTACACAAAATTAGAACAGCTCTATTTTTTTCTTCACAAACAAATTCCAAATGATTTCCAATCGTTAAGACAGGAGCTGAATCGTCGATTTCGAAGTCTTCTTCTAGATTCTCATAATTTCGCAGAACCACCAAAAATGATTTCTGTCGCATAATAGCTATTTTTCATTGGACGAACTTTATAATTTACATTCGCTTTCGTTTCGCAACTTTTTTTTATGAATTTTCAAACTGGCCAAAGAGCAACATATAATCCGGGATATAATAAGGGATTACTGAATATTGTTTATATTCGTCTAGAAAGAAAGTGTTGAGTAGTGCGTTTGCAATAAACAGCGATTGAAATTTTCCGTTTTCCAAAATTTAAAGTCCATTCGGTTTTTGGATGATGGGGACTGGCGGAGGCAGGAAACGATCAGGCAAAACTTTAAAAATCGAACTTCTCAGAGGCTTACAACATTTTTCATTCTTGCATTTGACGATTTGCAAAAAATATTAACTTGTTGGCACATGCATGTTTTCCCATTCCCGTGATTTAAATTCCAGATCAAATTCACTGATTTCGGACTTTTTGGTCGAAATATATTTGCTAACTACTGGGTGTTGATCGATGATGGTGCTTGACCAAATTTCAGACCATGTATGTCCGGCAAAAGCTCGGGCAAGAGCGAAATTTTCTTTTTCCATTTCTGCGTCGATTGTAACTTCACTTCCATTTAAATAACTGCCATACCTTTCGTGTGGAAGAATTAACCCTGCCAATAGGTTCACTCGCCAAGGAGGTTCACTCGCCAAGGAGTGTTGAGTATAAACATTAGCTGATTTGAGAGAACGGCGCCACCTGCACCAGGTGAGAATAAACATCAGCTGATTATGCTGATTCATTGCGTGTTGTGAAAACAACATTTTTCATTTTCTAAAATGGATTAGATTTTTTCGCGTACATTACAATTTTTTATACGAATTTTGCGTCACGTGCCACTTCTCAAGGACCCCCCATAACCCCCTTGGAGCGTCAGATAATTTATGGATGGTGTCCCTATTAAATTGCCCTTTGGGACAGATTTCCAGGGGCCAAAAAGAACGCTCTAGTTAGATAAACATTAAACAGCCTTTTTTGACAAACAATTCAGGATTAAGCGCGCCTAGGGCGCTCACGTATTGAATCTCGCGGTTCTCGTTGGATAATGTATTCATCTCGCGCTACGCGCTCGGTCTTTGTACTTCCCCCACATTTGTGCATAGATATTTGAAAATTAAAGGTCAAAGCATCGAAGACTGGAATTTGGTGATTGTGTATTCTCTTCTGTTAAACCGCCTTCGACTTCACCGAACACATTCTCATCATGTATCTCGTGCTTCGCACTCGATTACGATTTGTTGAAAACCAAAACTTTCAATTTATTTTCAATTTTATGTTTTGCGATTATAACAAAAACTACTCGTTCTTTCAAAAAATGGTTAATAACTTTATAGCTCTTTTTTTTTTGGTGAACAATTTTGACATGTAATTTTTTTCGTACTTTATGTCGCTTTCCAAAATGTTAATTTTTTCATTTTTAATGTTTTTTTTAGAATTAAAATAAAGAACATCATTTTTCCATAGCTTGTGTCGTTTTTCAAAAATTATTATTTTTTTAACGTCAATTTTTACAATTAAAACAAAAACTACGTCTCCTGTAAAAAAATGAGTAATGAAATAATTTGTAGCACTTTTTTGGGTGAACAACTTTCGTCCATTAATTTTATTTGTAGCATTGTAGAAGAAGCTTTAACAAGAGAGCATTTGCAGTCACTATATCACAGCTGTCGATGGTTTGACCTTTAACTTTAAAAGGTCTATGCACAAATGTGGGTAAAACAAAAACACCGAGCGCATACCGCGAGTTAAATTATACATCAAATCTGCGAACGAAGCGAACCACGCGCGCTCAATTTTAAATTTCATCACTTTAGGGTTCGCATAGAACGCCACACATTCATTCACATATTTATTTTTGATTGGAATTCTTTTCGAAGTGACTGCTTCTGTGGATTTTTTTTATTGTTACAAAAATACTGGGTAGCTCTTGTGGTTAAAACCTTTAAGCGAGCCTAGCCATGCGTAAACGAGGGACATATCAAGGTGCACACTTTACGATCGTGAAGCAATAAAGTCGTTCATAACGCTCGTTGGTTTATAGACACAACACACCTACGCCTTCAATTCACACACTCTCCACGATATTGCATTCACAATTTTTTCTGATTTTTTTTTCTCTGAACTTTAACATCCCTCTTTTTTCGGTACAGACGACGATATTGTTTTTTTTTTTGCGTGGATTAAGTCTAACAATCGAATCGACTCTAACGATAAAGTTTTATGTGATAATATGACAATATTCAACGATCAAGACTTTGTAGAAAGGACACGTTTTAAATAGAGAATATCTTGTTAAAAATGAAATAAACGAAAGAGGAATAAGATAATTGGAAATATTAATAATACCTTGAAGTTTTCACATTCAGATGACTTCGTGTTAAACATGTTTTTTAAACAGCCAAATTACTAAAATTGAAAAAGAACAATTTTTTTGTTGTGAACAATGCCCCAATTATATATTTTTGTGTAATAACAGTAACTAGGGCGATTGATTAAAAATACTAAAATTGCTAAAATCCCGAGGCAAAATCCTAATACTGGGCAAGTCCTCCCTGCATACTCTGGCACGAAAAATAGAGTTCTGCGCGAGGTTGGAGAGAGCTTTTCAGTCCTCGCTTTTCTTCGAAAATGCTCGAAAATTGCGAATTCGGAAATAAGTAGGCTTCCGCGAGCATTAAAGAGGCTTTCGCGATATCATAAAACTTCCTACGTGCTCTGTCAAACCGAGTTCGCGCCGATGATTTTAGAGTATTGAGCGAGTACGTAGCGAGGTTTCCAAAAAAATTTAAATGTTTCACAAGTGCTCGCTAAAGCCTCTTTAATGCTCGCGGAAGCTTACTTATTTCCGAAGAGGCAATTTTGGAGCATTTACGAGGAACAACGAGGACTAAAAAGCTCTCACCAATCTCGCGCAGAACTCTATTTTTCGTGACGGAGCATGCAGGGAAGACCCGCCAAGTTTTAAGATTTTTCCTCGGGATATATTTTTATGTAATATCCCCAAATAATGTATTTGTTTATGATAATAACAATAATTATTTTACTACCATTTTTCTCTATAACCATATTATTGATAAAACTTATGCCAAACATAATAGACGAAAACGTCAAAATAGTAAAATATGGTAAACTTCGGACACAATGGCATTTCCATAAGCTCTACAATTCTAACGGCAAATTTCACAATCCAAATTGTAATCTTTACTGAATTATCGTGACCGATTCAATGTTGCACATTAATGCCGAATGCGTACAATTTCTCAGTGTGGGGTCGGAGAATTGTCAAGTTCAGCGCACAATCTACAAGGTATAACCTTCCGTTTCTTTAGTATTTAGTCATTTGGAAAGCGACGTACGCCTGTGGTTTTACATCCACTCGAAAAAAAATAGTCTGCTAAAGTTACAGGATTTTCAATTGAAATAGGGTCAGTACAGATTTTCTGCAAAGCTTACCGAATTTTCTGTGGAGTTTACTGAATTTTCAGTAATTTTATCAATTGAACGAACGGTCCAGTAAAAGTTAAAGAAAATATTCGTAAATTTCTAAAGAACAGAAAATTCTGTCAACTCTGCAGAAAATTCGGCAATCTTTAAAGAAAATCTAGACTGCTGCTATTTTAATTAAACCTCCATCCTGTAATTTTAGCAGAATTTTTGTCTGCGCGAAATATGTCACACACATACCTGGCATTTCGAAAATAGTGCGTTAAGATACTAAGGCCTTAACACTGGATTGTCAATAACTGATATCAGAGATGAGGTGGGAGATTGCTCATGTGATGGAATAAGATACTTCGTCAAAATCCGACTGCTAAACGCGCCCTCTTGGTCTGTGCGTCAACTTCCCGGAGTTACTTCGCAGTTTTCGGCCTTTTACAGACGTTACGCGTCGGTAATTGCTGAAGTTAGAGAATTTTTTAATGAGTTACCACTGGAGTTACAATTACTCTATTTACCATAAACATAAATGGTGCACTGAATATTTATTTATCAATCGAATATAAGTGATTTGATGAGAGCAGTCTGCCCAGACATATTGGACAAAGCCTGGTTTTTACCCCATCATTGACGGACTGGGTTGCAGTCAAGTACACGATGGGGGGACCTACAGCTTAAGGTAACTTCCGAACCACCAGAACCTCGGTAAAGGTACATTGAAAAATTTCCAGAGGTACCGGCTCAGGGCTTCTTTTTTTGCTTTTTGGGCAGCCTGAATTTCATCATTCCACCACGCATCACCAGACATTCTTCCTACAACTGCGGTACCACACACTTCAATCGTACATCTAACAAGGATATCCCGTAACATTGTCCAGGCGCCCTCTATATCTTTGTTTTTTATACGGTCCTCCAATGTTGCCCTATCTATGCTTTCGATTATCTTATTTTGGAAATCTATTCGCACATCCAGTTTCTGTAGGTTCTCAATTTTGATTCGCGTTTGTTTTTCTTTCTTGGTACTCTTTTTTCTCCATCCCCGACCTAAGTTAATTTTTGAGATCAGAAGGTAATGATCAGTATTGCATTCAGGACCCCTCATGACTCTTGTATCTTTGACGAACTCTCTTAGTCTTTTATCCGCAACAACAAAGTCAATTATACTGCGGCTATTTCCTTTAGACCAGGTGTATATGTGGATCACTTTATGCCTAAACCAAGTATTTGTAATAAACAGACCCCTTTCTAAGCATAGACCAACTAGTTTATCTCCGTTATAGTTTGTTCTTGGATACCCAAAATTACCTAATACTCTTTCTGTATCCTGATTTTGGAAGCCGACCCAACCGTTCATGTCTCCTAGTAGAATTACTCTTTCCCCATGTTCGCAAATGTTTATTGTGTCATTTAAAGTGTCCCAGAAGGCGTCTTTTACTTCTCTAGGATCACTATCAACCGGCGCGTAGCATGCTATGATAAATAGTCTTCTGATTCCTACTTTCATTCTAGCCCACAGCAGTCTGGGAGACACGAAACCATGGTCTCCGAGATGCTGCTTTGCTCTTTCATTCAAAATCAGACCTATTCCTTGTTTACCATCTGATTCACAGTTTACTCCTGACCATATTTCAAATCCGCCTTTCAACACGCCGTCTTTTATGTCTTTAGTTTCGCATCCCTTTTTCTTTGTTTCGGACACACATAAAATATCTAGATTCTTCACGTCACCCAGTCTCCATTCGTCGCCTGAAACATGACCTTTAGATTTTCCGTGTGCATGCCCTTTGTCATTAAAAGTTCCAGTCCTTTCCGAGGCTATTTTGTAGTTTGTATTATTCATTATTTAGATTATACGCCCAACTAACACCTTTATGCAATAAGTTTACTTTCTGAGTCGAAATCATGTCAAAATTAAGTATCAAATCCTCATATGGTGGAGATTGTAGTTCTAACGTCAGTCCCACCAAAAACTTCAGTTAATAAGGGAGGGTTGAGAGTGGCGGGAGGTAGAACTGGAACCCAGAAAGTCATCTTCAGTCGAAGCCTGTCGAAATCATCGCACTCTATTTTTTCAATATCCACCTAGAAAATTGTCAAGTTTGCTTCAGCCTGTGTTAATTTTTTTAAAGAATTTTGAGAGCATTCAACTTTTTAGAAATAAAAAATTTTAGCACTGCATTATTAAAACTAATGGAACTTAATCAATTATTAAAAAAGAGGCGAACCTAATCTTTGACTGGTGGAGTATATTATTAATTATAATACCTTAAATTTTGCTCTAAAACACTAAAATTGAATAACTATTATAACATACGTTTATCAGTTACAGACTGTATTAAGTAATATACAGTTTGTAGCTAAAATACATATATACTTTTACTGATGTACATTGTTTTAAAACGAAATTTAAGGTATGATACGTATATTTGAAAAAAAAATGAAATAATGCTTTAAAGAACTTTAATGTTTATAGTGGCGCTGTTTTTCAGGCAAAAGATTAATTTTATAAAAATGTTTGAACATTTCAAAATGTTGCAAACTTTTTATTCATAGCTTTTACAACATTATTTCTAATTGTATGATTTAAATGAATGAAGGCTATTTTGCCTTGAAATTATAATCACATAGTTTACAAAATATAACTAATACAAACACACAAAATACTGCCTTAAGCTTTAAGTACAATTATTCAAATAAAATAGAAGAATACAGTAATATACGTATTCAATTTTTCAATATAACATATACGATTGCAAATTCCTAAATATTATACTGCAAACTGTTCTACAACATAGTCTCAAGTTTAAGAGATATATGACCCAGATGTTTAAGGCACCCGTTTCCAAGCCACCCATATTAATGTAAGGCCTTTAAAGTTTCAACCCTCATTTAAATGCGGGGAAAACCTATAAAGCATTCTTCTAGAATTAAATACGAACCTTCTACATCTTTGCCTATAGTCCGCATACCTAGTTGTACCCAATCAATTTTGGAAATTTTCCTCCTTTTATGGTCTATTTTTGTTGTAAGAGAACTCGGTTAGTAGAATGAATAGCTGCGTAACTGTGAGCCCGCAATAACGAAAATAGAATAAACATCTTATTACGGTTAAAACATTGTTTAAAAAAATTCATTGTTTAAACAATTTATTATCATTGTTAATAATATTATCTTTGATGAGTTGGTAGAATGTTGCGGTTTTTTCCTGCAATTTTTAACTTTTTGTCTATTTTTCATTAGGTGTGATTTAGTAATTAATTAGATTTAGCCAAAATAATTGTTTAAACAAATGATTGTTGCTTATGATTATCTTCATAAATATTACATATCAATGCCTGATAGTTGCGTTTTTTTCGGCCATTTTTACATTTTTGTCCCTTTTTCACTGATGTAGGTAATATTTAATTAAATTTAACAAAAAAGTTGTTTAAACAGTTAATAATTGTTTGTAACTATCTTTTCTTACATAAGTGCCAGAAAGTTGTGGTTTTTTCTAAAATCTTTAACCTTGCTTCGCCTTCTTAGTTATTAACAAATAATGAGTACACTGTTAAAAATGTTTGCAATTTTAAGATACACTTAATATACATTTGTATAGTAAATCTAGGAACTCGGTCTATGAAATAGTTAGTAAGAGGCTGCGTAGTACATTTAATATACATGTATATTGATCAATTCTTAGAAGAGCCAGGTAATTTGACTTTACACAAATTAAAAATAATTTTAGCAGTAATGTTTAATTCTAAATAATAAAGCATTATTTTTGTTTCTAGTTGAACATAAGTTATACTGGGTTTCAAGCGGATAAGTTCAATTAAATGCATAATCAAGACACCTAACCTAAAAGCAGCAGTACTCACGTAAAAATTCTGACTTTAACAATGAATTTTGATGAAAACCCCACCCGTACGTTGCACTTTCATTATAAATAAGAATTTAGTCGATGAATTGTAGTTTATTATTTTAGTTTTAAATATTTGACAAGATTTGAATACATCAAAGACCTTTCAACTTTTATGTACTCTATTTTACTATACATGTATATTATTTTACAATACAATGGTATCTTAAAATTACTACACGTATATGCATATTGCTTCCATTACATTTATAGTAAAATCGCTATTGAGATTTCTAACAGTGTAAGCATTAGAGAAAACTATATTTTGAATAATCACTTTCTTTTTTTTAATATACTTTTCTGAAATAAAATATATATTTAAAATAAGCTTCAAAGTTTCTACACGGTATTTGGCTTTAATTTTCTTCTTACTATAGATGAAAGTCAGAAACAATATTGACTTCAATTGGTAACACAGTGCAGGAAGCAATTTTCGGACTGCAGTAAGTCTACATAGTGAAATGCTATAATAAATTAATCATTTGTTTCGAGTCTTTTTACATCCTCATCATTTATGATTGAGACAGTATTAGAATTGTCGGAAATTTGACATCACACTTTTTCAACGGATCTCCACGTTTCAAGAGCCCCTGAATCCGAAAATCAGGTTTTCACGATGGCGTCTGTCTGTCCGTCCGCCCGTAAACACGATCACTCTCGAAAACATGAACGAATCAAATTCATCTTTGGCACACTTTTTTTAGGTCCTAAAAGAAAGGACGAGTTCGTGAACCAGCCATTTTTGATAAAAATTCAAAAAGTGAGCGCATTTTGAAAATTTTTGAGACCACTTTTGTCTGAATTTGAAAATTCTACGTACGGATACTTATAGTATTAAAAAGAAAAAACAATTTATCCTATTGACTTTTTTCGATTAAAAGAAAATTTTCAGAGTTATAGCGTTTTCAAAATTTTTTTAATCAACCGAAAATCAAAATTTGAAGCCGAAAAACGCACGATATGAAAAAAAGTCACGAGAAGAAAAACATTTCTTTTTGAAAGCCCTACAATATTATCATAACCAATTGTTGGATTTTCTTCAAAATTCGAAAATTCAATTTTTGATTGCACAAAAAATAATGGAAAATAAAAAATTCCATTTTGTGGACAAACTATGTAGGATACGAAAAAAGATGAATTAACAAAAATTGTTATCCCAAAAAAGATCTACAATTTCGTTAAGAATCACTTCTTGATAGGATGCGTATTTTTTGTTTGATTCGTGAAAAATAACGCTGAAAAAAATAGAATAAAAAAAATGTGTGGAAAAACGACGAAAGTTACGAGAAAAAAAATCCAACACAATCTGTTTACAAATATCTGTCGGAAATCGAGCGCGCAGAGCGAGTGTCACCGTGAGAATGTATACCTCAAAACCTGCAGAGCTTTGAGAAACTTAATCTTTGACTATACTTAATGAAGTAGACAATTCAGAATATACAGAGGCATATAAATACTGCCATCTAAAAGAGATCTTTTTGATCAAGTTTTTTTCAAGCATTCCAAATGCAAAGAATAAATATCCGAGCGCGAGGTGTAATTATGTTCGAGCGCTAAGCGCGAGGTAACGTATTATCGTGCGCGAAGCGCGAAATTCAACCGTCGCGCGCCCTAGGCGTGCTCAAACTTGCGAGCGAAGCGAACCGCGCGCGTAGTGCGCGATGAGTAAAAATATTTTCAAATTAGTATTATTAATTTATCGCATCGATATTCTGGAAAAGTTCCACAAAAATAATAATACCAATTGACATTAAACTTTTAATAAAAAATAAAAATCATAATTAATAAATCAGATTCTCTTTCAGCTGAATCGAAAGAAGTAGAATTTTATTCTGCAACGATTCTAATTAAAAATATTATACAAACAAATATTATATACGTGATATAATTTATGTAAACTATTAATAATATTGATATTTAATAGCTCCTAATATAGAATATATTAAATTGAGGAGCATACTCTAATTATTATTATATAAACTCTATATATTTAAAAACATAATAATAATAATAATAATAAATGTAAATAAAATGGATTCAAATAATTAGGTATAATTATTCATACCATTAATTACAAATTAATCAATAATTATGTTATTCTAAAAACTGCAGATAATAAATAAAAAATTGTATTCATTACAATAAAATTTTCTAGTTGAAAAAATCATTAAAGCCAGAGCTTAGTTAAATTATTAATAAACTGTAATGTGAAATTAACCATTTTAAAGGAATACTTAAAATAGTATACATTTCATGATTTGGCAGCTGAAAATTAAGGAATTTTTCAACTTAATATTTGAGCTACTTTGTTAAAAATTCATTTTTTTTATTTTGTTTAAGATTTATCATGTTAGATGAAAACTCATCTCATTGGTTGAAAAACCCTTTTTTTATTTCAAATTAATTTTTTTTTACTAAAAAAGATGCTTTTTTGGTTGACACTTTATTATTAAAAAATTATTAAAATATATTATATTGTTGAAAATTAATTTTTTAATCTGAAAATTCAGCTATTCCAATTTTGTAAAATTATTTGTAAAACATATTTTCCAAATAATTAATTTTTAAATTTGAAGAATATTTCATGAAATCATTGAGCTACTAATTTACTGTAGAGGCTCAATTTTCACAAATCCAGATTGTGAGATTACTTAAATAATTTGTTGAAATTATTTTCGAGTTCTAACTTTTGCGAATTTTTTGCTGTAATTTGAGAAATAGCCAGCATTTGGAAAAATTATATGATGCAATTTTCTTAGTTTGTTTTGACCAAAAGGGGACACGGGCGGATTCAGCCTCAGAAGGATTGTCCTGAGTGTCAATTCTAAAAATCTTTTTAATTTCAATTTTAAAGGCTGATACTTGTAGAGAATTTAAAGGCGCATCTTTTTTTCCTCTTACAAAAATTTATAGATTTTGTACTTTTTGAGATAATTGGTAAAAAGTGGATTTTTTGAAAACGAAAAATTCCTATCTTTTTTCACTTCAACTCGCGCTAATTTATCCAATTTTTATCATTTTCCGATTTCCCAAATACAAAGTACGCGTTCAAGTGTTCTGAAACTATCTAATAAAGAAAAACGAGAATATTGTAATAAACAAAAAAGTTATTAATTTTTTTTTGAGGCAATGCAAAAATCATGAATTTTAACCTTCAAGCGCCTCGTTTAGCGA
>NC_046664.1:106215804-106217100 GCF_010883055.1 Belonocnema kinseyi | reverse complement strand
TGTGCTCGTACGGCCACAACGAAACTCGGTAAACCACTTATGAATCGTTCCAATCGACGGTGCAGAGTCCGGGTAATACTTATCCAGCTTGGCCTTTGTCTCAGATATCGTTTTCTTGGGAAGGTAGTAGTGTTTGATCAAAACTCGAAACTCAGATTTTTCCATATTAAAAAAAACTCGGAGGTTAGTCGCTTCTCAGTAGTGTAACTTGTAAATGCGTAAACATAAATGGCTGAAGTTTTGACAGGCGTCATTTGAAGGATCAAGCTCGACGAAAATGGTTCACATTAGTGAATACTAATGCCATCTCTTAGAATTTTCAGGTACTTATCAGACTGCCTAGTAACGTACATGTACATACTACGAACCAGAGTTACATGTTCCCTATTCTTGAGGGAATTTTAAAGAAGGGTGCTAACTCTGTTTGCAGTTTTATCAAATAGGCGGTATTAAAAGAATTTGCTAAAGACAAGTTCAACAGCATTACATTATTTTCAGACTCATGTCCGGGACAAAATAAAAACTACACAGTGTTTGATTTTTTGGTTTTATTGTCCATTTATTTGCAAAGCGAGATTAAATATGTGTTTCCAGTTCGAAGCCATTCCTATTGCCAGTGCGATAGGAATTTTGGCACATATTCGCAAAAGCTGATAAATTAGAACGAATTGAAAGTAAATCTGAATATGTAGAAATGATTCGCAATGCTCGTTCACCTTCATTCACAATGGTCGAGAAGTGTGAAGATCTTCTGCAGGATTTTGAAAAATGTTTCAAAGGCAAAATGCGAAAGCCAAATAATTTCCAAATCAGCAAAGCGTTCGTTTCGCATGTTTTTTCTGAAGGAAAAGTGGATGTTTTTCACAACAATGAGTTGCAAAATCCAACCACTTTTTTCTTTAAACCTACGCTTAAACTAGAAAATCTTTCGAAAAGTCCTCCGCCCCGAATTGGATTAAAAGCTGACAAAATAAAGGATGTAAAAAATCTCTTACAGTATTTAAGCGCTAAAGGAAAAGAATTTTTCGAATCATATTTTTTAAAAATACAAACTCAGAATCCAGATGCCGAAGAAACTGAAGAGAGTGACGAAAATGACTAAAAGTAGTTTCTAATAAAATATTGTTTGATTAATTTATTCTTGTTCAATAATATGCATAATATTATATGTTAAATGTTTAGTGAATAAATTAGTTTAATGATAATATCTGGAGTTACTGTTGTGCATTTGTTTTGGTAAGATTGACTTGACCTTCACGTCGTTCGCTGCAGCGCGTACGTAGCCGGCCAGGCACG
>NC_046664.1:106206754-106215704 GCF_010883055.1 Belonocnema kinseyi | reverse complement strand
TTGGAACGTGTGGGCAATATCGTGCATTCAGTTTTGAGCATGAAGAAGCTCTGCGCGCGATGGGTGCCGCGTTTGCTCACAGTGGACCAAAAACGAATTCGTTTGACAACTGCCCAGCAGAATTTGGCATTATTTTTGCGTAAGCCGACTGAGTTTTTGCGCCGATTCATAACCATGGATGAAACCTGGATCCACTACTACACTCTTGAGTCAACGAAACAGGCAAAACAGTGGATTCCACCGGGCCAAAGTGCTCCGAAGCGTCCAAAAACGCAACAATGGGTCGGAAAGTTTATGGCCTCCGTATTTTGGGATGCACATGGCATAATATTCGTGGACTATCTTGAAAAAGGTAAAACCATAACCGGAGCATACTATTCATCATTATTGGACCGATTGAAAATCGAAATCGCTGAAAAACGACCGCATTTGAAGAAGAAAAAACCTCTTTATCATCACGACAATGCGCCTGTTCATTCATGCTTAGTTGCACAAGCAAAATTGCATGAAATCGGCTTCGAATTGGTTCCTCAGCCACTGTATTTACCAGACCTGGCCCCCAGCGACTACTACTTGTTCCCTAACCTGAAGAGATGGCTCACCGGTAAGCGTTTTTACTCAAATGAGGAGCTCATAGCTGAAACTGAGGCGTATTTTGGAGACCTTCCGATCGAGTACTTTTCGGACGGTATCAAAAAGTTAGAAAATCGTTGGACTCGCTGTATCGACCTAAAAGGAGAGTATGTTGAAAAATAAAACCGACTTTGGCCAAAAAAACGTCTCCGTGTTTCATTTTTCATGGACTTATCAGACTGCCTAGTAAATAGAAAAAGCCATGCTAAACGTATCTAAAACTGCGCGGAAACGGGTATTTTTGGTAGTGGCAAATTCTGTGCAAAATCAAATTCACAGCATAGACTATTATTTTCAGAGAGTATTTGGTTTTTTAACTTCAAATAAATTTCAGCATTGTTTTTGTGATTAATTACTTCTTCGCTTACCTCTCCATTTGTCTCGTTTTTGTAGCAAGTATTGCACACGTCAGTTCTAGATAATTTAAAACTGAAGCCAACATTTCGGTTAAAATACTTCAAATAAACGGTTTGACTTATTATCAATTTAGCCCCCGTTTTTTCTTTATAATATTTTCCGAATAATTTGTGAAGTTCTACAAGATTTAATGAAGGATTATCAAAATATTTTAGGTTGGTAGAATTTCGTTTGTAATGTAAACTGTGATGTGGAATTGATTCGCAATGCTCTTCAATCATTTTTTTTTAATTTTTCTGTTAATTTAAGACAACTTTCGCGTACTCCACCTGCCAAATTTTTTTAAGGCTGCTTATTTAAAATCCTTTTTTGAACATTTTCAACTCTTCTTTTGCCCAAACATAGAAAAGCACAAAAAAATTTCTTACAAATCGAAACATTTTCTTCGTCAGTAGGAAATAAATATATCCAATGAATTAACCGTCCTAGTTTTTCACCTGCATTCGTTTGGATAGGATCCTTGCATTTTAACAATCCTCTGAGAAACACATTTTGTTCATTATAGTTCCCCAGATTCCAAAAATTTGCATGTACTTTTTCTTGTTGCACATTTGAAAACTTTTGGTAACATTTTTCTCCACAGCAGGATTCAATAGGTTTGAAAGATCTCTCTGGGATTAGAATATCTTTAGCAATACCGTCTTTTTTAGTTTTAGACTTTGTAATGTATTCATTTCCCTAAAGAAATAACAAATAATGCTATTAACTTCGTCATTAAAAATTTAAAATAATTACTTTAGACTATCGACATATTATATATAGTTCAGTAAAAGAATTATTTAAAAACTCAAGAATAAAAAAAGTCATAAAATATTAAATTTGTGATTAAAATTTATTTAGAAATTGTATTGACGGTGTCCAATCGTACCTGATTTCTGGAACATTTTTTCTTATTTTTAATCCACGAATCTTCATTTCTAGTTCTTTTTCTACCTTTTTTCATTTTAATATCTTTTTCTTTTCAATTAATATTCTCAAAAATATCTCAAAAATCTCAATAATCTCAAAAAAATGCTTTTCCAACTATTATAAGAAACAATCACTTCGCTGATTCTATGCTTTATTTGTAGAATTTCATAGAAGATGACAAAAAAAGTTACTGTTATGCATTTGTTTTGGTAAGATTGACTTGACCTTCACGTCGTTCGCTGCAGCGCGTACATAGCCGGCCAGGCACATTTTTTAGGTAGCGTCAAGATTGCCGCTTGGATTTTAAAACATTCGTAATTTTTGAACTATTAATCCAATTGATCTAAAACTTTCCAGAAAACTTCTTTGAACCTTAATGAACAACTTTCTCACTGAAAGCTTTCCGTAGCTTAAAATTCGTTCGCTAAACGAGGCGCTTGAAGGTTAAAATTCATGATTTTTGCATTGCCTGGAAATTCTCTGCAAGTATCAGTCTTCAAAATTAAAATTAGAAATATTTTTAAAATTGACACTCAGAACAATACTTCTCAGGCTGAATCCGGCCGTGTCCCCTTTTGGTCGCCAGCGGTTCAATTGTACCCTGTTTCATCAAGTGAGTAGCAGGTAGCGGGCAGGTAAGCCACCTTTAAAAGAAGTTCCCGCAGAAAAACAAATACACACATAGGGCGCGCTTTTGGACCTTTGATTTCAGTTCCCGGAAGGCTTACACACATGGGGCGCGTTGCGGCAAGTCAGTCGAAATTAAATGCACGGCATAAGCAATCTCCCACCTCATCTCTGCTGATATAATGAGAAGAGAAGACGACGCAGCCGTAGAAGTCGCAGCGTCTGCAATCTGGTGTCTCCACGTTCACTAGCGCTCCTCGCGGCTGCAAGTATAAGTTCCTGCCCCATTAACTCTCTCTAGACTCACAGACTCTCATATGTTTATGTTTGAATTCCGAAATGTTACTCTATCTAATCAAATTAGAAGGTATATATGAAAAATGAATAATTATTTCTTCAACACCTGAATAGGTAACTGCATATAGACTAGGTTTTAATTTAACCCCAAATGTTCACTTTTTTCCTGGTTGTATACCGGACAACCTTAATCAATTAGTACAAATCACCTTATATAAATTCACTGTTCTTTAACCCTTAGGACTCCGCGCGGCGGTCCCGTGGACCGCATTTTTCGTTAATTTCATGTGTACTCATAACGGCCTAGAATTGGGCGGCACGGCTCCTGATATCCCTCGTCCTGTTGCTATGCAACCGTTTGAACTGCTGCTCTTTCGCCGTGAACAATTTGCGAATGTTAACAATTTGCACGTAGAAAACATTCTACAACTGTTACCACATGTGAGACTTGCTCAAGAAAAAAAGAATGAAAATTGAAAGAGCATTAGTCTTTTTTGAATTTACAGCTCCTACATAGTTCCCTTTCTTCTAATTTGTCTTAAGAATCGATTTGCTAATGATTCTCGTGAGGCTAGTCCAATTTTCCAAGCAGAAAGATTTTTATACAATATGTTTTACCAAAATTTGCATTACGTTCAAAACTTATTTAATAAAGTTTAGAAAATATTCTAAGTTGCTTATTTATTCATCCTAAAAAGAGAAAGTACTTCATAACATGCTCATACTGTAAATAAAACTAATTAGAAATTGTTGAAATGTGTAAAACGTGAATGCGGTCTCGGGGACCGCACGCGGGACAAATTAGATTATCAGGGCGTGCGGAGTCCCAAGGGTTAAATAAAAGTAAAAAAAAAACTAAAAGGACGATAAAATAATTCAAACAGACTATAAATGTTAATTCGCAACATGTTTGACATATTGAAGAATGCCACTCAATTCTGAAGTAGAACACGCGGATAATGAATGTCGAGCGTTCCGCGCATCGATGGTAGTCCTCGTTGTAAAGGGCCTCGATCAAACAAACCGCCCGTTAATTAAGCGAAGATCAAATAAAGCCATTACATAACTATGAAGTGATATAATTAAAGGTCGAGCTACCGTGCCTCAGGTAGAAGAAGGACTTCGAAAAAAAGATAGAAAGGAACGAGTAGGACGAAGACTAGGTGAAGGAGAGGAAAAGATTCTTGTTTCCGGGGAAAAGGAAGAAGGCGAATTAAAATGAGGCAGAGGAAGAAACGTTCAAAGTGTAAAATCAAGGAGGGATCCTGTCCCAAGATTCTCTCGTCTCATCTCGTCCATGTAATTGGACTTTAATTAATGAACTTCTCTCTACCACTAAAAGCTGAATGCTAATTACCTCGAGCCAGGGAACGTTATTCCAATATACTGACGCGACGCTCTATTGACTTGAATCCAGCTTAGACAGTTTGAGGGTTTCCTTACCCTAATGGATAGAGTGGATAGATACCAAGTGGAGAACAATTATTGTTTTACTGATTTTCAGAAGTATAAATATTTTATTATAATATATTTCCTTGAATTTACAATTTGGCAGAGAGAATTAAATATAATAAGTTTTAGAAATCTGCAGTGCAAATAAAATAAGGCAAATCTGCTGTACGAGTAAGTCACTTGTCTGAATATTTAAAAGAAGAGTAAAATATGTATCTTCGACTATGGTGGTTTTGGAAGAACGCATATTTTTCGACACACACACACACACACACACACACAATAAAAAAGTTTTAAAGTTACTAGAAGCGCCCGGTTAAAAAATTTCTAGTTATTGTAATCCGAAAGGATGGTTAATATGACTCGAAAATTAACTCTGGTTATGGCTTCTGCATGGAACTAACTTTAAAAAGCCTTTAGTGCATTCGATGATGTTAATGAAGATACTCTAATTTAACTTTTCTTCTAAATGTGTTTGAACTATATTTCTCTATCCAAAATTGAAATTGCAATTTTTAGCCATAATTCTAAGCGGAAAAGACTGAAGGAAGTTTTCGCATGCGTAACAGTTTCAAATTTTGTCCCCGATTTGGGACTTTAATCGAGAAAAACACACCCCAATACTTTTTGTGCATGTCGCAAACTCAAACCGTACATAGTACATATACCTAAGCGCTGCATAACCACACGTACATTACGTGACGTGAGTGCAGTCGTCCCCACAACACATACCTTGCCATATACACATATACATATATCCGAATTTCTAAAGTCAATTTACTATTGACTCGCGCATTCATGCTCAGGACAGAGCAAATTGGAAATTTGCATTCAATGCAAACATTCAGTCTCTCCTTTTTAACAATTTATAATACATTATTAGTGAACATTCAAAGTTCACGTTTACAATTATTTTTGTACATAATATAAACTGGGAATGATGAAATTCAAGCTGGAATTGTGAATAATGCATACATTTTGTATAAACAGGAAAAATCCAGACGAATAGATGAGGTATAGGGTAGACCGGGGAGTATTCATAATAACTATGAATTTGGCCGACAATACGAACAAACTCTACATAAAAATAAACGTGTTCATAACAGAAAGAATTATTCTATTTCACAACGGTCGGCAAAGCAGATATTCTTACATCTTTGAAAAATTCCTACGAATATAGTCCGCCCTAGCAGGGACAGTTAAGGAATAATAACTAAGTTACAACACAGACTACTGTCACTATTTTTATTAAAAATAAACTTCTACTTCTTGCTGTATAATTGTATATGTTTTAAACGATCAAATCAATGTTTTATTCAGATAATTAGTACGTATTAAAATATCATATACAATATTCTGGGACTGAAAAAAGAGCAATTCCACTTCTGATTAACTTTTTATAGAACAATGAATGTTAACCCTCACACCACAAAGTGAGACAGAGTCTCATTTACCACAGGGTGGGGTGTCTCCACACCCGAGTCGTTTTGAAACACATTACGAATGATTCATGGTATAATATTGTTTCTAAGGTATTTCACAAAATTATACAATTATTCAAAGGACTTTTTCAATCATTTTCTGCTAAATTGTAACGAGAAAATTCTATTTCTTAGATTTTTCTTCCGTTATAGGAAACACAAAGGCTATTTACACAGTCCGTAACACATAATATATTTCATAAATGATAATAAATGATTAAGTAACTTCTTGCAGTAACGTTAATAATATATTGACCAAAAAATGCAGTTTCATAAGTATCAGCATAAAAAACAGCATACAAAGATACTTAAAAACATGAAAAAGATACGTATCATTTTTTACTTTTAATAGGAAAGTTTTGAAAAACGCTATCGCAACTGAAGGGGAAAAATTCTTTGCATTGGTATTAACAGATCGTAAAAATTGTAATTCATTTATTTTGTGTATCTGTTAGATATAATAATAGAATCAATTATTTAAGTCCATTTAATAATTTTTCAACTTTTAATATTGAAAAATTTGTTATTATGGATTTTGAAACTGATTATATTTTTAATATTAGGTAATGGAAACTCAAGAACGCGTGACTTTCTTGCTACTTTTTAATTTAATTTGAAAATTAAATTTTGAATTATTTATAAACAAAACAAGTTTTAGGGAATGTAAATTGTGAGTATAAAAAATTACAACTGCATTGAATATATTTTATTTAATAATATTAAAGTGACGAAAACTCAACATTCATTATTTTATTTCATAATATACAATTTTAGCGTTAAGTTTCGAATAGAAATAAAGGTCTCCAGTTTAAGGACAAAAAATAAGGTAAAGGGTTTTGACAGTTCTGGGTCAAAACTGAGTAGATCCGACCTATTGGCCTGGGATTGCTAGTAGATATAGGATCTACCTTTGGAGACCCCTGCCCTAGTCTTACCAATCTAACCTACTAGTCCAGTCAATAAAGGATTTGAGAAGAAAATTCGTAAAAGTAGCATTTTTTTCACAGATACGTTCGCAAGAGAAATCACTTTTGAAAAGAAAACATCTTTCTCTACTCTCATACTCGTATCTTGCATCTTTTCGCGTAAGTTGTATTCACATAAGGTAATACCTCTAAACATATAATACTGTGCTCCTCCCCTACGTTTCACTTGACTTTATTATTAAATGCCAACAAACTTGATTAATTGAAAATAATTTCAAAAGTACCTCCCCAACACAAATTCGGAGCTGCACACTTTCCATTCAGAACTGCACACTTGTGCAGAGCTGCACGTTAGATTATGCTCTGCTTAATCGTTTTTTTTGTTAACAGGATCCTGTATTTGCTCCAGTACAAATCGCTTGATATATTTCCGACGTTTTTTCCAGGATATTTCAGATTTTATTTTATTTGTTCAGAAATAAAATAATTGTGCAGCTAATCCAATTTCATAGTGCAGCCGTTGATAATAAGTCCACAATAGATAGAACCTTTTTTGTGCACTATAAAATTATGTACATTTTTTCACATCACCATATTCGACCTAAAATCAACAGTTCCCGAGTAATTTTAAAAAACATGTTATTGTTTAACACTTTTCAGAATTTCGGAATTCTGCCGTACACGTATGTTTGGGGACTTTTTACAATATCTTTATAAAGCCATTGCTAACGTATCTGTAAAAAAAATGCTACTTTTACGAATTTTTTTTTTAGTGATATTTGTTCCCCGTTGACTGGACTATACCTAAATGTCAAAAGTATAAGTAATTGAGGAGTTCTGGACAAGAAGGCAACTAGGCGCACGAGAACGAGTAAAAGTATTGTCCAGGCTGTGACGTCAGGTATCAAAAGTGAAATTCGAAATTTGAAAAAACCAAAAATATAGTTAGATAGCTCTTGAAAAATGAACATGAGTCTCCATTTACAGTTTTTCTCTCGGGCTGCAAATTTTCCAGTAAATAAATCAAAACTGACTTTTTTTAAATTGAAAAAACCATGTTTTTTCACATTCAACTCGCCGCAAGTAATTCGTTTATCAAATAATTAACAAATTTATTTTTGATTTTTATTCATGACACTCTACCGGAGGCTACAGTGTTCAAAAAGGGTCAAAAGTTAATTTCTAATGTTTTTTTTTTAATCGGAATGAAAAACCACGTTTTTAGACTTTCACATTAAAAAAGTTAGCGAGGAAGTTTGAGCTGCGACAAACTTCTTGCGAACGAATTTTCCACCAATGTATTGGCCAACTTTTTGTAAAATCTCCATTCGATTTGATTTTTAGTTCCATAATTACAGCGAGTTTATTACGAGCTCGCGACGCGACACCACAGGATTTTTTCAGGGGACGCCGCTTGAATCCTGAAACATCGTCCTTGCTCATCTTTTGCTTTGTCCACTCGCTCGCACTAGTCAGCGTTCCGGTGGCTTCCCCTTAAAAATCCTGTGGTGTCGCGTCGCGAGCTTGTAATAAACCCGCTGTAATTATGGAACTAAAAATCAAATTGAATTGAGATTTTCCAAAAAGTTGGCCAATACATTGGCGGAAAAATCGTTCGCTTGAAGTTTGTCGTAACTCAAACTTCCTCCCTCACTTTTTTAATGTGAAAGTATAAAAACGAGGTTTTTCATTCGGATTAAAAAAAACATTAGAAATTAACGTTTGACCCTTTTTGGAGACTGTAGTCTCCTCTAGAGGCTAGAGTGTCACGAATAAAACTCAAGAAATTTGTTAATTAGTTAATAAACGAATTACTTACGGCGAGTTGAATGTGAAAAAACATGGTTTTTTCAATTTAAAAATGTAAGTTTTTATTTATGTACTGAAAAATTTGCAGCCCGAAAGAAAAATTGTAAATGGAGACTCAGGTTCATTTTTCAAGAGCTATCTAACTATATTTTTGGTTTTTTCAAATTTCGAATTTCACTTTTGATACCTGACGTCACAACCTGGACAATACTTTTACTCGTTCTCGAGCGCCTGTCGCCTTCTTGTCCAGAACTCCTCAATTGTGGATAAAGTAATTTAATCGAAATTCAGTGACTGCAGGGTCATCTATAAATTAGGCAAGGGCTATTTTTTAGTTTTTACCTCCTGCCTTCCCCCACCCTTCTTCGCAAACCTTTCTCTATTATGTAAGCGTAACAT
>NC_046664.1:106182740-106206744 GCF_010883055.1 Belonocnema kinseyi | reverse complement strand
ATTAAGTTATGTATGGGCGTCCCCTCTGAAAGTAGTCACGAATAAATAAATAGAAAATCGAACACCACTAACTGTAATTGAAGCTATGAATAAAAAAGAAACTTCGAACAATGATTAATTGAAAATGAAAATCAGCCTATTTGAATTCTGGCAACAAGGATGATGATTCAAATAATTTAGAGTAAAATATGTCTCCGAAATAATGTAATTTAATTTAAATTTAAAATAAAAAATAATTAGAACTGATTACTTAGCACTAAAATATCAATTATAAATGGTATAATGTAATCGTCGTTGAAAGAGCAAATGTGAATGAAATAATTTAATTAAAATGACAGCGGCAATTGAGCTTGAAATAATAAAATTAAGATTGAAACACAAATTACCAATCAAACGTTACTGACTATGTAAAGATGAAATAAAACGAAATGTTCTAATAAAATATTGAGAGCAAGTTACTAAATAAAATTCAATAAAACTTAATTAGGTTTCATTTTATTTCTACAATATATTAATAACATTAGACCTGGCACTGGCCACTAGGGCGGGTCGAACAATTTTTTTTTAGAAATCGCAAACAATACCATGCATAAAAGTAGTGCATTAGCCTACTGGCCGCCCTGAACTTGCATTTGTAAAGCGGATTCAGTGTTGGTTTTCAGTTTAGAATATCAAGAACGATAGTTGGATATAGACCATATCGATAGGGAAACACAGAAATCTCGAATATAGGCTTCCACTCGCAATTACTAGAAAACTAAGCGAGTACTTTGATAAGGACAGCACCATACGACAGCACTTTTCGACTATGTGTGCGCACAGTCGTAAAACTTGACGAGCTCGACAATTACATGAAACAGTCGTAAAACCCTAATTCCCCGTGAGGTCGTCTCATTTAACGGAGGAGAGCCATGTCTACGTGCCTACACGAGGATGGACATATACGCGGTCTCGACTCGAAAACAAATCCCTCCGAGTACGTTGAATCGGAAGAATGAGAAAGCTAAAAAGAGGGACATGAAAACTTGGACTGAAAGGGAGAAAGGAATATGGAAAATCAAAGAGGAGGAAGAGAGAGCAAGAAAAGAAAGTAAATGTTCCGAACAGGGTCAAACTGCGCGGAAACGTTCGCGAGACCGAACGGAAACGCCTGTCCATTTGGTCTCCCTTGCTCGTTTTATCTGGAATACGGTAGTGGAAGCTACTAGAGAAAAAGAAAACCTCGAGAGATCACGATGAAAATGCGCGTCACGTTCTTTCCGCTCGATCATACCCTTTAATCCTTACCATCTTCCCCTTCTTATCTCCACATCTGTACATTCTACATTCGCTATTCTGAAATTTGCAATCTTTTTATTCTTTAGAAATTCAAAGCCAGATCTCACTCGAATTCTTAGTGTAAGCATCTCGAGTGCGGAACATGAAAAGACTTTATCGAAATCTGGAAAATTCAATCAGAGGAAGTCAAAAACAAGAGAAGTGACACTTTAAAGATCTACATTAGACTTATAATTTAATTACTTTCTGAACTAGGTATTTTTGACATTATTTCTCGGTCACTATAAATCTCGATATCTCGCAAATAAAGAATCATTATCGAGAAAAACAAAATTATTAATTTTACGTGAATGAAAAGAGGATCTAAAGCGGATGTTTGAAACTTAATTGCTTGTTTTTTTTTACGTATCTCGTTTTCGTATAAATTATTCATACAGTAAAATTTATGTATAGATGCACTCCTCGTGGATGATCCTGTACGAGTGCACGTCTTTGATCGGAAATATTGACTGGAGTTGCATTCGTAAAGAGCATGTAATCGATCAGAGAAACAGATAAGGTGTCAGAAGTGACATCCTCGAATATAAGTCCAAGTCCAATGCTGCGAAAGGCCTGGAGCAATGTTTCAGGTACCACAAACGTGTCACGTAACATCGCATATCTAACAGTAAATGCAAGCCGATTGAGAAGGTGTTAGGGCACCTTTTCACGGAGGCCTGTTTTGAATTAATCGTACAATTAATATTTTTAATTGGATTCATTTCTATCTACTTTGATGGTTTATGACATAGTTGATTGGTTGGTACAACCTACTATCGGCGAGAAAACTACAGGCATCTGCCTTTGAAGCTTAGGGGCCGTCCATAAATTACGTAACGCAAAATCCAGCTTTTTTTACACCCCCCTCCCCCTTTGTAACGCAGTCGTAACGCAAGGATAACCTTCTGTGGCGTTATGTAACGCTAATCAATTTTTTAAAAATAAAATTTGCAATAATTTATTTACAATAATTTTTTTGCAATGTTTATTATAGTATATCTTTTATTTTACATCGTTTATAATACTGAAAAAAACAATATTTGGTATGGAATTTAAGAAGTACTATAATGATAATTATATAAACTAATCATACAAACGTACATCATTTTACACTTTGGCTTTATCTTTGGAATCGATCTTATCTTAATAAAGCCAATCGAGTCAGTAAGATATGTGTAGCTAATAAATACCCCAACCAGAATTTGACGAAAGGATATGACTATACTATAACTTTTTAGTACAGCCTGTGCCACGAGCGTTTATAGATATTTGGCGGCTATTTTAAATAGCTGTAAACTCATGCATTTAATACGCTGCTAAAGAAATATTTCGTTAAAAATAATTTTATGAAAAAAATTAGTACAGCGTTACGTGACGCTTAGGTCATTTTTTCTTATTACCATGTCACAACTATGTCACATAGTTGCTTACCCCCCCCCTCCCCCATAAAAGCGTTACGTAATTTATGGACGATCCCTTAACAACTCAGTTAAAAAAACAAAATGCTAGCGCAACAAAACAACAGTCATTTAAAAGCTAAAAGTTTTCTACGTTAATGAGCTTGAAGACGTCTATGTAAAAAAATTTTTGTGCTTAGCAGACTGAAAAATGTAAAAAAAAGTAAGGATTTTCGGGTAAATTTAAGAACAGTCAAGGTTAGAGCATTATTTGTTATACAAGGGGCGATGGGGAAAATTTGAAAAAATTCATGAGTATGAGGAAAACTGTTGTGAACCAGTTCCAGTTGAGAAATTAAAAAAAAAATTGTTGCTTAAAAGTACAAAAATGTGCAACTATATTAGCTTCAGTTCTAATACAGATATTAAAGCGTTTCAAACTGCAAACTGTAATTGATAGGCTCTGTATTTATTTTCAATCGCCCGTAAGGATGTGTTAGTCTTACTTTTTGTGAAAATCACGATATTTTTTTTTCTTGAAAACAAGTGACAGAAAGCAGGGGGGGCTCGTTTTTTTTTACTGCCGAACGTTGGTGCCTTTCTTTGACCCATGGCCAGGTGCCATCCAAGCATTCAGAACTAGGGACCAAAGAATGGCATCAGAATCAAGGTTTCCTCTTGCAACATTGAAATCTCAGTTCTGATGTCAAATCATGAGGTGATTTGTAACCTTGATGTACTACTGATATCGTTTAAAACTCATAGATATTTTTAAATATTTCAAGCTCGATAATTTTTATTTCTGATCCGGATAAGCGGTAAAAAATGAATATTGTTCACGCGTTCATGATAAAGTGATATTAATAATCGTAAAATTCAAGAAATGTTACCTAAATATTTTTAACTATTACAAGTTCAAAAACGGTTCTTTTTTCCTCGGTATGTGGAAACAATATGCATTTTTTACATACGTGCGGATCAGAAATAACCACATTTGAGATTGTAGTAATTAAAAATATAAAATATTTCGTAAATTTTGCGATTATCTGTCACTTTAACATGAATGCGCCAACGCATTACATTATTCCATTGGGTCTATACTCTGTACTAATAAGCACTTGGATACAATATACATTTCTTACTTTAAATCCTGATTAGAAATAACCATTTTTATGCTTGTAATAGTTAAAAATATACAATATTTCGTGAATCTAGCGATTATCTGTCACTTTAACATGAATCCGCGCACAGAAAAAACGAAAGATAAAGTTTACATCGATTCCAGGTCAGATACACCACAACAAAAATTAACCTTGCCAGATACACTTTACATGAATCGAAGATAATTTTCGATTTTTAACCTGGCCTGGATAATCTTTCGTATTATAATCGCTCCATTTTTATTCGAGATGTAGCGAGTATCACGATGCCAGCGCTATCTATCGTCGTTTAACTTCATTAAATTGGAAAGAAAGGGGGATTACCATATGTCACTTGCTTTTTGCGCTTTTTGCTAAATGGTATTAAATAAATTCTAATTCGTCTACAATAGTGTAATTTATTTCGGAGAAGACATACCAGTAACAAATTTTTTGTGTTTTCTGTTGTTAATTCTACAAGTTTTACCGAAATTTGCTCACTTCAGCACGACGGAGCCGACTTACCAGTCGCACCGATTTACCAGTTGCAGGTCTTACCTGCAACAACTTTGATCTTTTGTTTTTTCTGCGTTGTTTTAAATCTGGTGTCCCGATTTATAGCTTGAATTCAATCATACTTAGCCGTTTCCCCATTGCTGCTAAGGAAGCCGTAGCAGAACGACAGCTTTTATTCCATTGTAGGGTAAACTTTCGCCAAATAGCATGTAAACTTTAACAGCGGGAAATTTTACATACAACAAAAATTAACTTTAGTTTTTTCTGTGTTAGGTTTTCAAGATACTTGTTGATTTGTTTCTTTAATTTAAGAGGCAAGAATACAAGTAGAATTTGCAACAAGGTCTGCAATTCGGTATAAAAGTAGATCAGAAGACGTTAGAGTTTGTCAAAACTTTTGGTCTGAGAATAAATATTATTTCAGGCGTCCATCTTTTTCTGAGGTCACACAAGCAGAAGGACGAAAACAAAAGAAAGGGAAATAAAATAAAAGTAAGGTTTCACTAAAATATTACTGGATACTGTAATAACATTGAATAGACGTTCGAGGTCTGTCTCGTGTCTTGATTGACTCACCATGACATAGTGGCGCTGCAAATCAGTCTTCTCCTGAACCAGTTTCTCTAGCTCCAACTTCAAACTGTAAAACAGAAGTTTACATGAGTAATTACTGTTACAAATATTAGTTTAGATGCATTACATGCGAATATTTACAACTAGCACTGTACTGTGCCAGACTATTTACGCCATTTACGGTATTTCCCCACTACTGAAAAACCAGTAGTCAAACTATGTTCTAAACTGGCACACAACTGGCCAACAACTGTCGCTGTACCAGTACTGGATTGTAGTAAGCCTGAATTGTGGTACTGCAATTTCCACTTGGCTTTCATGATTTAATTAAATTAAACTCAGTGTTCTATCAGGTGATTGCTTGTTGCGCGTAAACTGTATAATGTTATTAACCTCTCCGTAGCGAACGATATCTCACCGCGAACAACACCTAAAATCGAGAACATAGCGAAAGGGTACACGGTCGTGCCATTAAAACGCACAATTAGTGCAACCGTGGTAGACATTGATAATGAACGATAATGATTGCTGCTATTCACGAGTGTATCCGCGCGTATGCCCTTGTATTCGGCAATGAATATTATTGCTCTCTCTCTCTCTCTCTCTCTCTCTCTCTCTCTCTCTCTTGTGTACACTATTGCATGTATCTACAGCTGTACAGTGTACATGCGCGTGATCGTTCGGTACGGTTCGCGTGCTACGACCGCCTGTCTGTAGTGTATTTTAATTTAAGAACAAGTTTCTCTTTACTTTTCTTAATTGCTATAAGCCACGACGGTCATTTACAATTTGTTCGCATTATCTAAACACGACTTATGAATGAAATTCTATCCAATAATCTCTATATAACGCTGAGAATAATTTTTGAGTATCATGTCCTATATAATTATGGCTTGTGATACTTTTCCATAAAACAGACTAAATTTCAATAAATCTGTTCTGGTGCAGATATTATTAATATTAATAATTATAAGACCGAATATCTAATTATGACTGGATCTAAGGAAATGCGTTTCTTACGTGTTTTTTCTTTAAATCAAGGATTTGTTTACTTCTGCTGAGTAAATATAATCTGCAATTAATATTACAACATTTTGGCATATTTGTTTCAATTACACATTTGTTTTAGTTCAAACAACATGTGCTCCGTTGGAAGAAACGTTTATTTAATTCATGAAAAAGAAGTAGATCATCATTATGAAGTATCCCAGGACAAATACCACAAAGCGCATTATCTGCGAATAGAAATTAGTTGCCTAGATTATAAGTTAGCCTACAAGTTTTATTAAAGTTATAATATAAAAATATGACGAATCAGGTATGTTCCCTGATACAAATATGATTTCTGTGTTCTCAGCATTAGCACCAACCGCGGTTGATATATTTTTAGATTCTTTTACCCATGAAAATATGAAAAAATATTAGCATTAAAATAATATAACCTTATAATAATAATTATTATATTAAACTTCAGAACAAATGCTACATGTAATTGCTTATTCTTAAAACATATGAAGGGTAGAAAGGTAAACGGAGGTAAATGGCAATTTTTTGTAAATGGTTTTTTTTTTGCTAGAAAATTCTCGAAAATTCAGATACACATCACGTTGAAAGGATTTGTTCGAAATCGTAGCAATACCCGAGGCAATACCCTAAAGTTACATATTCATACCCATTAAAAATAAAAACTTTTATGAACAAATTATTTTTTATGATATTTACGAAAGACATGAATTGCAATATCTTGACGCCCGAATAAAAATCCTTCGACTTGAATTGCCCTTAATCAAGACATGCTGAGGTCGAAAAGGTCGACTTGAGCATGTCTCAGTTTTGAGACGGAGCCAGGCTTTAATTTATGCCTTGAAGACAAGTTTCTATGTCATGAAGACATAGATTTCTCTCTTGAGTCAAATTTTTGTGACTCCAACACGTGCGGTTTATAACTTCAAGCGTATACCTGCCCTAACAAAAAGGGTAATTCTAACAGTCATGAAAGCTAATCTTTGTTAATGGTTAAACAATCTTGTATATTTTTATACAATATATATATATATATTAAATCAACTTATGTACGGATTGCTATTTGTATTATATTTGTTTGACGATGATACCGAAAATGTTGTTTGTTTTTAAGGTCCGTTAAGCTGGCAGGACCACATTGCAAAAATGAACTGAAAACTTATAGGGAATTTAGGGCTCATTTTGGGCTAATTTAATGCCCATTTGCCAAATTTAATGCTCTTTATTTAAACAAAAAACCGGTGGTCATGCTAGCTTAACGTTAGGCTAGCAGGACCACACAGAGAAAGAAACGACTTAGGCATTATTTCTTTCCACAATAATTTAGGGCTCATTTAGGGCTCACCTAATGCCCCGCAATTTTTCAAAAAAACCTGTGGTCATGCTATCTTAACGTTAAGATAGCAGGACCACACAGAGAAAAAACGTCTCAGGCATTATTTCTGTCCACAATAATTTAGGGCTCACTTAATGTCCTATTGTCAAATTTAATGCTCCGCAATTTTTCGAAAAAACCTGTGGTCATGCTATCTTAACGTTAAGATAGCAGGACCACAAAGAGAAAAAAACGACTTAGTCATTATTTCTTTCCACAATAATTTAGGGCTCATTTAAGGCTCACTTAATGTTCTATTGCAAAATTTGATGGCACGCATTTTTTTCTTAAAAACCTGTGGTTCTGCCATCTTAACGATAAGATAGCAGGAACACACAGAAAAAAAATGATTTGGACAATATTCCTTTGCACTACAATTTAGGGCTCATTTAGGGCTTACTTAATGTCCTCTTGCCGAATTTGATGGCACGCATTTTTTTCTTACAAACATGCGGTTCTGCCATCGTAACGTTACCCTATCAGCACTACACAGAGAAAAAAACGACTTAAGACATTATTTCTTTCCACAATAATTAAGGGCTCATTTAGGGCTCACTTAATGTCCTATTGCTAAATTTGATGGTACGCATTTTTTTTTAACCTGTGGTTCTGCTATCTTAACGTTAAGCTAGCAGGACCACACAGAGGAAAAAACGACTTAGGCATTATTTCTTTCCACAATAATTTAAGGCTCATTTAGGGCTCACTTAATGTCCTATTGTCAAATTTATTGCTCCGAAATTTTTCGAAAAAAACCTGTGGTCGTGCTATCTTAACGTTAAGCTAACAGGACCACACAGAGAAAAAAACGACTTAGGCATTATTTCTTTCCACAATAATTTAGGGCTCATTTAGGGTTCACTTATTGCCCTCTTGACAAATTTGAAGGCACGTATTTTTTTCTTAAAAACCTGCGGTTTTGCCATCTTAACGTTAAGATAGCAGGAACACAAAGAGAAAAAAATGATTTGGACAATATTTCTTTGCACTAGAATTTAGGGCTCATTTGGGCTCACTTAATGCCCTTTTGTCAAATTTAATGCTCCGCAATTTTTCGAAAAAAACCTGTGGTCGTGCTATCTTAACGTTAAGCTAACAGGACCACACAGAGAAAAAAACGACTTAGGCATTATTTCTTTCCACAATAATTTAGGTCTCATTCAGGGCTTTCAAAAGAAGCATACAACTTTTTAAATCTTTGTTAAACATTTTTTTTAAACAATTAGTAAAGTCAAAAAAAAAACACTTACGTTACCCAGCATAATTTCAAGCTCATTTAAGACTCTTGAAATATGTAATACCAATTTGTGTCAACTTTTTTGAAAGAAGTTTTGTGTAAACAATTGATAAAAAAAAACTATGTAGCTGAAGTTCCGAACAGCTTGCATTATAAATTTTCATTTACTTCAAAACAGATTTTTTATCGTCTTTTGGAAATTCTGTTTAACAGTTACATGTTTTTCAGGTAAATATTCATCATTTTCTAAAATATGGAAGGTTGAAAATTTTGATTGAATCTCTTGTGGTATTCAAGATTATTCCGTGGGCTTAGTAATGTTGTTAATTTCTTGCCAACTCATAATGGAATTAACAATAATTTCAACTGCAACGAATAATAATCTACTATCGGCGAGAAAACTATAGGCATCTGCCTTAGAAGCTTTACAACTCAGTCAAAAAAAAAATGCTAGCGCAACAAAAAAATAGTCATTTTAAAGCTGGAAGTGTTCTACGTTAATGAGCTTGAAGACGTTTATGTAAAAATTTTTTGTGCTTAGCAGACTGAAAAATGTAAAAAAAGTAAGGGTTTTTGGGTACATTTAAGAACAGTCAAGTTCAGATCATTATTTCTTATACAAGGGGTGATGGAAAAAATTTGAAAAAATTCTTGAGTAAGAGGAAAGTTGTTGTGAACCAGTTGCAGTTGAGAAATTTAAAAAATAATAAAAATTGTTGCTTAAAAGTACAAAAATGTGCAACTATATTATCTTCAGTTCTAATACAGATATTAAAGCGATTCAAACGATATTTTTAGACATTTTTTTGTTGGAAAACAAGTGACAGAAAGCAGAGGGGGGGGGGGGCTCGTTTTTTTTTACTGCCGACCGCTGGTACTTTCTTTGACCCGTGGCCAGGTGCCATCCAAGCATTCAGAACTAGGGGCCGAAGAATGGCACCAGCGGTCGGCAGTAAAACAAAAAAAGCAAAATTATTTTTTAAATTTCTCAATAGGCAGATGCCTATAGTTTTCTCGCCGATAGTAGGGCCTACGATATCCATGTATAATTTTTTATCCACTTTCACAAAAATTCTTAGACAAAGAAAAATACCCAAAATATTTTTTAGTGTTGCCCAACTTGTGTAAAATAATTGCACAAAATCCTAACATTATCCTGCTTAGAAATCGTACTTTATCAACACATTTCGCTCGTTAATAGGGATCAAAGTTAGTGACCGGTAATTTTGATTTGACATAGCTTGACGGCCACGAGGAAATAAGTGAGAATACTACAAGTATGCAGCCGAAAGTCATTCTTTCCAATAATAGAAAAAAATAAGCATAGTATTTTGGATATTTATTTAGCCATACAAGTATACAGTGCAGACTTGGATAAAAATTATTTCGTACAAACACGACATGCACTTCGAATATCGCCTGATAATTATAGAATGCCTGATATCGCTCTTCTTTCAAAATAACACTTACCTATACCATTTACAATATACACGTAACTATTTTATAATTTATTTTCTCCTGTGGTAAAAATTCTAAATTCCTTCCGGTTTAGAAAAAAATATACTTTCTTTGCGATACTCACGATTTTTAATTTAAAAAGTTCCAATTAAAATTGTTTTCATTTAGGCTACATTTAAAAAATAGGAGAACATTTTCAATGGAATGAAAATGAATTAAACTGGTTAATTTCTTAATAGAAGTGTTAAAAATTATGTAATTGGAAATTAAAAGTGTTTGAAATTGACAAATTAGAAAACAAAACCTCTTAAAATTTAAAAAATTGCATACTAAAATTTTGACAAATACACAATTTAATTAGAAAGGAGTTGAAATTATATCATTTCGAATTTAAAGCATTCAAAATTTATTACCATAAACCGGGGTTAAGCGGCGCACTTTTAAATTCGATGTATTGAATTTTCTAGGTAAAATATATAGAGACTTGCAACTAAGCAATGTAAAACTTCAGTTCTGAAACCAAGATAAAAAATATCGCGTTATAAGTGCAAAATTAAGCGTACGGCGCCCCTCACCCACACATGCGTCGCTCCCAGTTTACATTAATTAAAAATTGAAAACTTTCGTTTTTCAATCAATTTGAATTCAAAGTGATAAAAATGTGACAATTTGTAATTGAAAAATAAATCAAAGCGTCTGAAAATCCTAAACTTTAAAATTAATATTTGATAACAAAAAATGATCAATTACATTAGTGAAACATTGTAAAAGTTAAAGAAAATTATACATGGATCCTCAGTAATTATTTTTTGTACTTTTTTTAGCATTAATTGTTTAAACAGAACTAGATTTTAATAGTATGTTGCATTACAAGGGATGAAGCACAGCGAATGCAACGAGCGTGATGTATGCTGCCCGAGCGCAGCGAGGGCTGCCATCACGCGAGTTGCAATCGTTGTTACATTCCTAGTAATGCATATTATTTTTCATAGCAAATCTATTGAAAATTCGAGTTGAGGTACCTGTAGACCCTACCTACCTACGTGTTTACTCTAGAGCTGAAAAAAATGTTTCAACCCTAGGGATGCAAACACCGTGTTTCAACCAGCTCTACAGGTATCGAAACTCGAAGTTTCAACAGATGCACTATGAAAATTTTTTTCCACGTTCCCACAGCATATTCCCACATCTATTTAAAGCCCTCAATGAGCCCTTAATTATAGTGCAAAGAAATATTGTCTGAATCGTTTTTGTCTATGTGTGGTCCTGCTAGCTTAACGTTAAGATAGCAGAACCCCAGGTTTTTTCCGAAAAATTCCGGAGCATTAAATTCGTCAATAAGTCATTAAATGAGTCCTAAATTGTTGTGGAAAGAAATAATGCCGAAGTCACTTTTTTCTCTGTGTGGTCCTGCTAGCTTAACGTTAAGATAGCATGACCACAGGTTTTTCCGAAAAATTGCGGAGCATTAAATTTGACAATAGGGCATTGAGTGAGCCCTAAATGAGCCCTAAATTATTGTGGATAGAAATAATGCCTGAGTCATTTTTTTTCTCTGTGTGGTCCTGTTAGCTCAACGTTAAGATGGCATGACCACAGGTTATTTCGATAAATTGCGGAGCATTAAATTTGACAATAGGGCATTAAGTGAGCCCTAAATGAACCCTCAATTATTGTGGAAAGAAATAATGCCTAAGTCGTTTTTTTCTCTGTGTGGTCCTGCTAGCTTAACGTTAAGATAACATGACCACAGGTTTTTTTGAAAAATTGCGGAGCATTAAATTTGACAATAGGGCATTAGGTGAGTCATAAATTATTGTGGAAAGAAATAATACCTAAGTCGTTTTTTTCTCTTTGTCGTCCTGCTAGCTTAACGTTAAGATGGCATGGCCACAGGTTTTTTCAAAAAATTTCGGAACATTAAATTTGACAATAGGGCATTAGGTGAGCCCTAAATGAGCCCACAATTATTGTGGAAAGAAATAATGCCTAAGTCGTTTTTTGCTCTGTGTGGTCTTGCTAGCTTAATGTTAAGGTAGCAGAACCACCGGTTAAAAAAAAATACGTACCATCAAATTTGGCAATAGGACATTAAGTGAGCCCTAAATTATTGTGAAAAGAAATAATGCCTAAGTCGTTTTTTTCTCTGTGTGGTCCTGCTATCTTAACGTTAAGATGGCCGAACCACAGGTTTTTAAGAAAAAAATGAGTACCATCAAATTCGGCAAGAGGACATTAAGTGAGCCCTAAATGAGCCCTAAATTATTGTGGAAAGAAATAATGCCCAAGTCGTTTTCTTCTCTATGTGATCCTGATAGATTAACGTTAAGATAGCAGAACCACATGTTTTTTTTAATGCTTACCATCTAATTTGGCAATAGGACATTAAGTAAGCACTAAATGAGCCCTCAATTGTAGTGCAAAGAAATACTGTCCAAATCATTTTTTTCTCTGTGTATTCCTGTTATCTTAACGTTAAGATGGCAGAACCACAGGTTTTTAAGAAAAAAATGCGTAACATCAAATTTGGCAATAGGACATTAAGTGAACCCTAAATGAGCCCTCAATTATTGTGGAAAGAAATAATGCCTAAGTCCTTTTTTTCTCTGTGTGGTCATGCTAGCTTAACGTTAAAATAGCAGAACCACAGGTTTTTTTAAAAAAATGCGTACCATCAAATTTGGCAATAGGACATTAAGTGAGCCCTAAATGAGCCCTAAATTATTGTGGAAGGAAATAAATGCCTAAGTCGTTTTTTTCTCTTTGTGGTCCTGCTAGCTTAGTGTTAAGATAGCATGACCACAGGTTTTTTCGAAAAATTGCGGAGCATTAAATTTGACAATAGGGCATTAAGTGAGCCCTAAATGAGCCCTAAATTATTGTGAAAAGAAATAATGACAGAGTCGTTTTTTTCCTGTGTGGTCATGCTATCTTAACGTTAAGATAGCATGAACACAGGTTTTTTTGAAAAATTTCGGAGCATTAAATTTGACAATTGGGCATTAGGTGAGCTCTAAATGAGCCCTAAATTATTGTGGAAAGAAATAATGCCTAAGTCGTTTTTTTCTCTGTGTGGTCCTGCTAGCTTAAAGTTAAGCTAGCATGACTACCGGTTTTTTTGTTTAAATAAAGAGCATTAAATTTGCCAATGGTGCATTAAATTAGTCCTAAATGAGCCCTAAATTCCCTATAGGTTTTCAGTTCATTTTTGCAATGTGGTCCTGCCAGCTTAATGGACCTTTGTTTTTACGTATTTCTAATGGCTTAGGTGCTTAGGAGATCCTTCTAGAAAGTTACAATTTTTATTTTGTCGAAGAAAATTTTTAAGGGTTATACGCGTTCAGACCTACCGATTCTGAATTTTTAAATTAAAAATAATTAATTTCTTAATTACAAATTTTTTTCATCAATTTTAGTCTCATTTATGAGCCAAAAAAGGTTCGATAATCTCAGCCAAGATAAGGCTCGTCTTGAGTCAAGTAAACGTCGTCTTAGCCAAGACAAGGCTCGACCTAAGACAAGTAAACGCCGTTTTACCTGTCGTGGCCATAAAATTAAGACGAAGGCCTAGGTCTCAACTCGGTTTTGAGACGCAGCCAGATATCGATGTATTGGAGATGAACTTAAGACATTATCAAGTCGAACTCAAGTCGAAGCATTTTTACTCGGGCGGTTAAAAAAACTGAATTTACTAAATTTCACTTTTAGCAACTGAATTTGGTAAATTTCAGTTACTTCAGTATCCTAACTGTGACGAATTTTTCCGAACCTTTCTAACAGTGAAGGTAAAAACAACTATCAACGCGACATAATCAGCTTTGGTCAACATTTTCTCACAGCTCGAAGTTTATTTTCAATCGAATATTTTTGGCATTGACTAAGCATTAAGTGAGCTCAGAAACATAATTATTTTTTATTTTTGATTTCTTTTTTACACAATGCCTTTTCGCTCTCCTGTACAATTGTCATTTTCTGAATTACCTCCTTTTCCCTTTACACCCTTTATGTCGCATTTTAGGATCACAGAAATATTTACTCACAATACACACTTATTTGTTTCCAAGAAATATTTGGTACAATGTAGTGTATGCTTCTTGAGACCAAAGAATCACATCTTCCAATTAAGAAAAACTTTTACTTTAGCTGATGGACTTTAATTCGTTTCAAAGACACATTTTCTTGATTTAAAATCACATTTGACTATATCAACTATACGGAGAAAAATGGAAGGACATTCTGACCATCCAGATGATCAGACTAAGTATATGGTTGAAGCAACTATTTTTATATCTCTATAAGGTTAAAACAAAAGATTAAAATGAATTTGATCTCTTTGAGACGACTTGATCATCTCGGATGGTTGACTCGATCATCTCAGAGGGCCATCTGATCAGCCTAGCTGGACGTTTAGCTGGATTTCGTCTTTTAGGAAAATATAGCTGTGTAACCTAAATTTCTAGCTGTGTTACCTAAATATCTAGCAGTTTTAGCTATTTTTGCCATCTAGGAATTTATCTGGCTGATTTATCTAGAAAATTTCTCGATGGAAAAATTTAGCTAAAGCAGCTAGATATTTAGGTAACACAGCTAGAAATTTAGGTAACACTGTTAAATTTTCTTGCAAGATGAAATACAGCTAAACGCCTAGCTGGGACAGTTAAATCTTCTTTTCAGTCTATGTGATATTCCAGTCTCTCTCTTATAGGAGACTGTAAATTAGTAAATTTAGTGGAACTTGAAAAACGTGAAAATTGATCAAAAATGCACAAAATCTGAAAACATTTTTTGATTCGATATGCACAAATAGTGCACATTGACAATATATTGTTTGAAGCGCAGGTGAGACTAAGGACACGGTGTCTGCACTGAATTGTAAGATTTCAAACACTGGAAATTTAGACCAATATAAATGCGTATGACACATCTCGTTCCTCCTATTTCTGTATTGCCAGTCAATGATTAAATGTGTAGCATGACGCAATTGTATTTAATCCCTTGGAAGCAATAAATTTGACATTGAACATCCTAAAAAAGAAACTTAATCCACTTTCAATCATGTTCTCTTAACCAACTTTACTCTCCACACATGTTCCAAATATTGGAAAGAAATTTAAACTTATTAAGCATCTGTTTGAATTTAATACCTAGAATATAACGAAGCTGAACGGCTTCAAAACATACACTTAATCCGCGACGGTTCATTTGGTACTTCGCGGATGGTGGAAATGAGTGAGAACAAGATGATCGTACTGGCCATCCCAGTTGGGTACCTTAGGTCCATCAAGCTGACGAGATCGTATTGCAAAAATGGAATGAAAACCTATAGGGAATTTAGGGCAATTTTAGCGCTAATTTACTGCCCTATTTGCTAAATTTAATGCTCTTCATTTAAACAAAGAACCGGTGGACATGTTAGCTTAACGTTAAGCTAGCAGAACCACATAGAGAGAACAACAGTTATGTAAACCTAACAGAACCAAGTCATCAAATCATAATGTCTCCTATTTCATAATTAAGGGCTCATTTGGGGCTAATTTAATGCCCCATTTCCGAATTTTCGGCTCTTCATTTTTTTTTAAATATGCATGGTTCTGCCAGCTTTACTTCAAGCGAGCAGCACCAATCAAGGAATCAGTCAAAAATGATTATATCAAATTGCCCTTTTTACAGGAATTTCCGGCTCGAGATATCACTTTAAACCACTGTCCTACCTTCAAAATTAAAAAAAGGCCGCGAAGGGCAAAGGGCCAAAACTTAATTTTCGATTTTTTTCCTAACATTAATAAGGGCCTATTTAGGCCTTACGTTCTATCCAAATATGGAATTTACTTTTTAGCCCTTTGTATAAAATATGCAACGGTGCTGCCAACTTTACTTCAAGCCAGCAGCACTATTCGAGGAATCGGTCAAAAAATAGTTATATCAAATTCCACTTTTCGTAGGAATTTCGGGCTCATTTCCGGTTCGAGATGCTCTTGGAACCACCGCTGATTTATACCTCTGCCAATATGAATAAAAGCAATTTTTTTACAATTTCATTTGGGGCTTTCACGCCCTTTCCATTGATCATACACATTTTTTATTGTTTAGAATAATAATAATAATAATAATAGATTCTTAAATTTAGGACCACAGACTCAAAGAAGTCCATAATGAGCCCTAATTTATGCAATTGGAAAGAACTTCCGGCCGACAATATTGCAGGACCCTTAAATGAACCTGAAATTATTTCATTTTTGGAATTATTATTAGTATTATTAATGTCGAAAACATTTACTTGTAAACAATTGTCGGCAATTGCTTGGTCCAAATACTATAAATAAACTACTTTGTTTTTCAAGCTCTGTCCAGTTATACCAGAAAAAAAGTTTCTTTGAGTCCTTCCAACTGGGATTTTTTTTCAAATGGTCACAAATTTCCTCTGAGTTTACCGTGGAAAAAAAATTGGTAGATCTTGAAAAACGCCGAGCGATCCTGGGTCACGCTACACCTATGGATTGTGGAGACCCCTCGACCAGATCAAGACACCACAAGGTGGGGTGTTTCGACACCCCAAAGCCCTATTTTCGCGAATGAGCTAGGCCTAGAGCGTCTCAGGGGGGTAAGGATCTCAATAGCATCCTCTTCACTTGTCCTCTGCACGTGGAAATGGATGAGTGTCACTAAGTCATACTACAGATGTTTAGAGAAGCGATAATATGAATTTTTACTGTGCTTTATGGAATATGTGATACGTATCTTTTTCATGTTTTTAAGTATCTCTGTATGCTGTTTTTTATGCTGATGCTTATGAAACTGCATTTATTTGGTCAATATATTATTAACGTTACTGCAAGAAGTTACATAATCATTTATTATCCTTTATGAAATATATTATGTGTTATGGACTGTGTAAATAGCCTTTGCGTTTCCTATAACTGAAAAGAATCTAAGAAATGGAATTCCCTAGTTATAATTTAGCAGAAAACGGTTGAAAAAGTCCTTTGAAAAATTGTATAATTTTGTGAAATACATTAGAAACAATATTATACCATAAATCATTTGTAATTAGTTTCAAAATGACTGGGATGTGGAGACACCCCACCTTGTGGTAAATGAGACTTTGTCTCACCTTGTGGTGTGAGGGTTAAATGAGCCTTCGATCCTATGGATTTTCACGATTACAAGAATCTAAAATTGGGTTCCAAAAGTTGAAAATTAGAATAAGTGAAGCACCTTGTAAGTAATAAGAAATAGATCAAATAGATTATTATTGTTAGAATTTTCATCAAAGGAATGTACTGTATAAATAATAAGAAAGAAATACGACAATCTGAAGATGTAAAAGTATAGTGAAACAATATACAGGTTGTCTAAAATGTCCCGGGACGGTTGGATATTTCCTCAGGTAAAATATTTTTCAAGAAAGTTAAGGTTATTCTTGAAGTAAATTTCAACGAGGAATTCAATGGTGATCTTCGTGTTGATCTTGAAGTTGACCTTCATGGCTTTTTGAAGGTCAAATTTGTTTTTTTAAATGGAAACACTCTTTTTTACATCTGCAATCGATAGAGCAGAAAATTCTACGTTCAGGTACGTACCGAAGTCATAGGTCAATTTTAACGTTCAAGGTCAGTTAGAGGTTACTTGAAATTAACAAAGTTTTCCAAGAGGTCAGTACAATTCCTGAAGTAAATTTCAACGAGAAATTCATTGGTGAGCGTGAGTCCCCTTGCCTCTCACGTTTCGAGGTGCTTGATTAGCATGAGTCCCCTTGCCTCTCACGCTTCAGTGAAGATGTTCGAACTGAAAACCTTCAGCTTCTTGGCAAAAAGCTATGCGATTGTAAAAATGAGTTACAGCACTACGAATCATCTCCCTATCAATCAAAGTAGCCTGTTGCAGAATCCGATTCTGCAATTCATCTAAGCTTTGCGGTTGCATTGAGTATACTTCGCTCTTTAAATAACCCCAAAGAAAATAGTCGAGAGGCGTCAGATCAGGAGATCTAGCAGGCCACTCGATTTCACCCCTTCTTCCAATCCACCTTTGAGGGAACTGAGTATCCAATATGCGCGAACCTCCCTATCGTAATGAGCCGCTGCTCCGTCCTGCGGGAACCAAATATTTTGAAAATTATCGCCTGTAATCTCCCTTATTCTTGGTACAATCTGGTTCCTGAGAAGCTCTTCATATGCACGGGCATTGAGATTACCATCGATGAAGAAAGGGCCTATCAATGTATCATTCAAGATACCGGCCCAAACATTAATCTTTTGTTGATATTATTTGTGACTCTCCAACATCCAATCAGGATTTGTGTCGGACTAATATCTACAATTTTGCCTGTTAACTTCCCCTTTTAAAGAGAAAGTAGATTCATCTGAAAATCCTGTATTTTACAAGAAAAGAGGATCTCTATCGATTCTGTCCATCATAATTTCACAAAATTTAACCCGACGATCAGGATCGTCTTCATTCAGCTCTTGTACCAGATGAACTTTGTAACGATGGAAATTAATGCTTTTTAAAATATTTCGCAATATCTCAGGAGCGACGTCACGCTCATCACTAGCTCGACGTGAACTAAGGTGTGGATTTTCAACAAATGCTTGGGCTATGTCCATCTGCATCTCCTCAGATCCTGCACATTTAGCCGTCCAGTTCTCTGAAGGTCCTTGATAGATCCATGATTCATAAAGCGCCTTACAGTTCTTTCAATTGTTGATTATGAGACAGGATTTAACCATTCTCCATTACGAAAAGTGCGATTAAAAAGCAAACGAACTTGATTATAAGATCGAACTCGATCTCTCCAACCACGCATCATTAATACAGACACCCTCTCGCGTTCCGAAAGTTTAGCTTGCGCCATAATAATCTTTTAGCGAAAGATAGTAAGTATGTACTCGTAATACGTAAATTTAGTTTCGATTCGTAATATTCGTATGGAAAAACGGTATAGGATTTATGGTATCGCCTTACGTATTGACTTAGGCGTCGAAAAACAGTATAGGAATGTATAACTCTTCGGGGAGGAACAGAACTCTCACCAGAACACCTGGAACTTTTAATGAAAAATTTCTTTATGATTTTACAATATTCAAAACGCTGTAACCAATATCAATACACAGCTCACCAATGAATTTCTCGTTGAAATCTAATTAAGGAATAACACTGACCTCTTGGAAAACTTTCTTAATTTCAAATAACCTCTAACTGACTTTGACCGTCACAATTGACCTATGACTTGGGTACGCACCTGAACGTAGAATTTTCCGCTCTATCGATAGCAGATGTAAAAAAAAGGGGGTTTCCATTTAAAAAAACAAAGATGACCTTCAAAAAGCCATGAAGGTCGACTTTAACGTCAAAATGAAGGTCACCATTGAATTCCTCGTTGAAATTTACTTCAGGAATGACCTTCACTTTTCTGAAAAATATTTTACCTGAGGAAATATCCAACCGCCCCAGGACGTTTTAGAAACCTTTTATAATCATATAATCATTTTTTGACCGATTCTTCGAATGGTGCTGCTGGTTTGAAGAAAAGCTGGGAGCACTGTGGAATATTTTATAAAAAGGTCTAAGCAGTAAAATCCATAGTTGGATAGAAAGTGAGCCCTAAATAGTCCCTTATTAATGCTGGGAAGAGAATTAAAAAATTTATATTTTGTAACTTTGCCCTTTTTTAATTTTGAAGGTAGGGCGGTGGTTCGAAGGGATATCTTGAGCCGGAAATGAGCCGGAAATTCCTGTGAAAAGTGGAATTTGATATAACTATTTTTTGACCGAAATTTTGGCCAAGAATATGTAGTAATGCTAGCTTCAGCAGAAGCCACAATTCCGGTATGCGAAGCTCGGAAACTATTAGTGGTATCAAATTCTCCTTTGCGCAGGAATTTAGTGCTAATTAAGTGCTCTGGATTTATGCCTTGCAAAAAATCCGGGCACTTTTTTTTACCAAAAACGTGTAGTAATGCTGGCTTCAGGTGACTAGTGTTATGAAACTCGGAAACTATTAGTGGTATCAAGATCTGCTTTACGTAGGAATTTAGTGCTAATTAAGTGCTAACATATTCTGCAAAAACTAAATTTTGTGCCCGGTAATTTTGATCAAAAACATGTAGTAATGATAGCTTCAGGTGACTCTTTTATGAGAAACTCGGAAACTATTAGTGGTATAAAGATCAGCTTTGCGCAGGAATTTAATGCTAATTAAATGCTTTAGATTTGTGCTATGCAAAAACTCCGGGCACTTTTTTTTACCAAAAACGTGTGGTAATGCTGACTTTAGGTGACTTTGGTGTTGTGAAACTCGGAAACTATTACTGATATCAAGATCTGCTTTTCGTAGGAATTTAGTACTAATTAAGCGCTAATATATACTGCAAAAACTAAATTTTGTGCTCGGTAATTTTGAGCAAAAACATGTAGTAATGCTGGCTTCAGGTAACCCGGCTGTATGAAACACGGAAACTATTAGTGATATCAAGATCTGCTTTGCGCAGGAATTTAGTGCTAATTAAATGATGTGTTTTGTGCTATGCAAACAATCTGGGCACTTTTTTTTAACCAAAAACGTGTGGTAATGCTGGCTTCAGGTGACTGGTGTTGTGAAACTCACAAACTATTAGTGATTTCAAGATCTGCTTTGCGCAGAAATTTCCGAGTTTCACAATACCAGTCAACTGAAGCCAGCATTACCACACGTTTTTGGTAAAAAAAAGTGCCCGGATTTTTCGCATAGCACGAATCCAGAGCATTTAATTAGCACTAAATTCCTGCACAAAGCAGATCTTGATATCACTAGTTTCCGTGTTTCACATAGCAGGGTTTCCTGAAGCCAGCATTACTACATGTTTTTGCTCAAAATTACCGGGCACAAAATTTAGTTTTTGCAGAATATATTAGCACTTAATTAGCACTAAATTCCTGCGCAAAGCTGATCTTGATACCATTAATAGATCCCGAGTTTCGCATACTAGAGTCACCTGAAGATAGCATTACTACATGTTTTTGATCAAAATTACCGGGCACAAAATTTAGCTTTTGCAGAATATATTAGCACTTAATTAGCATTAAATTCCGGCGCAAAGCAGATCGTGATATCACTAATAGTTTCCAAGTTTCACAACACCAGTCACCTGAAGCCAGCACTACTACACATTTTTGGTAAAAAACAAGTGCCCGGATTTTTTGCAAGGCATAAATCCAGAGCACTTAATTAACACTAAATTCCTGCGCAAAGCAGATCTTGATATCACTAATAGTTTCCGAGTTTCACAACACCAGTCACCTGAACCCAGCATTACCACACGTTTTTGGTAAAAAAAAGTGCCCGGATTTTTGGAAGGCATAAATCCAGAGCACTTAATTAGCACTAAATTCCTCCGCAAAGCAGATCTTGATACCACTAATAGTTTACGAGTTTCGCATACCAGAGTCACCTGAAGCCAGAATTACTGCACGTTTTTAGTAAAAAAAAAGAGGTCCCGGATTTTTTTCATGGCATAAATCCAGAGCAGTTAGTTAGCACTAAATTCCTGCGCAAAGGAGAATTTGATACCACTAATAGTTTCCGAGTTTTGCATACCAGAGACACCTGAAGCCAGTATTACTACACGTTTTTGGTAAAAAAAAAGTGCCCGGATTTTTTCCAATGCATAAATCCAAAGCACTTAATTAGCAGTAAATTCCTGCGCAAAGCTGATCTTGATACCACTAATAGTTTCCGAGTTTCTCATACCAGAGTCACCTGAAGCTAGCATTACTACATGTTTTTGATCAAAATTACCGGGCACAAAATTTAGTTTTTGCAGAATATATGAGCACTTAATTAGCACTAAATTCCTATGCGAAGCAGATCTTGATAAAACTAATAGTTTCCGAGTTTCATAACACTAGTCACCTGAAGCCAGCATTACCACACGTTTTTGGTAAAACTAAAAGTGCCCGGATTTTTTGAATAGCACAAATCCAGAGCACTTAATTAGCACTAAATTCCTGCGCAAAGGAGAATTTGATACCACTAATAGTTTCCGAGTTTCGAATACCAGAGACACCTGAAGCCAGCACTACTACACGTTTTTGGTAAAAAAAAGTGCCCGGATTTTTTGCAAAGCATGAATCCAGAGCATTTAATTAGCACTAAATTCCCGCGCATAGCAGATCTTGATATCACTAATATTTTCCGAGTTTCACAACACCAGTCACCTGAAGCCAGCATTACTACACGTTTTTGGTAAAAAAAATTCGTGCGCAAAGGAGAATTTGATAACACTAATAGTTTCCGAGTTTCTCATACCGGAGTTGAAGCTTCAGCTGAAGCTAGCATTACCACATGTTTTTGGCAAAAATTACCGGGCAAAAATTTTTTTCTGCAGCAAAAATTAGCACTAAATAAGCACTAAATTATGGCATAGTGCCCACATCAATATGACAATGTTGTAATTCCAGCTTCCGGGACCTATTAAATTGGCCCTAAATGAGCCCTAAATTATGAAACAGGAGACATTATGATTTGATGACTTGGTTTTGTCAGGTTTGCATAGCTGAGGAAAACGACTTAGGCATTATTTCTTTGCACGATAATTTAGGGCTCATTTAATGCCCTATTGTTAAATTTGATGGTACGCATTAAAAAAAACCCGAGGTTCTGCTATCTTAACGTTAAACAATGGGACCACATATAGAAAAAAATGACTTTGACAAAATTTCTTTGCACTATAATTTAGGGTTTAGTTAATGTCCTATTGTCAAATTTGATGCAACGCATTAAAAAAAACTGTGGTCCAGCAGGACCACAAATAAAAAAATGACTTGGACAATATTTCTTTGCTCTATAATTTAGGGCTCATTCAAGGCTCATTTAATGCTTCATTACCAAATTTGATGCTCCGAATTAAAAAAAAAACTGTGGTCAAGCTAGCCGAACGTTAAGGTAGCAGAACCACACATAGAAAAAAATGACGTGGACAATATTTCTTTGCACTTCAATTCAGGGCTCTTAAAGCTCATTTAATGCTCCATTGCCAAATTTGATGCACCGCATTTTTGTAAACCTATGGTTCTGCTATCTTAACGTTAAGCTAGCAGGACCACGCATACAGAAAAATGATTTCGACAATATTTCTTTGCACTTGAATTTAGGGCTCATTTAAGGGCTTTATTATTTTTTAAATTTCTAAACTGCAACTGGTTCTCAACAGATTTCCTCATACTCATGAATTTTTTCAAATTTTCCTCATTGCTTCTTGCATAAATAATGCTCTAAAACTTGACTGTTCCTAAATATACTCGGATATCCTTACTTTTTTCATTACATTTTTTAGTCTGCAAAGCACAAAAATGTTGTTACATAAACGTCTTCAATCTCATTTACGTAGAACACTTATAGCTTTCATATTACTATTTTTTCATTGCGCTACCATTTTTTTTTTTTTTTGAGTTGTCAAGCTTCAATGGCAGATGCCTATCATTTTCTAGCCGATAGTAGGCAATATTTCTTTGATGTACTTGAAGTTACGAACGTTCATTTGAACGAAATTAAAAAAATTATTTTTCAATTTTTTTTTGCCTAAATCAATTAGAACGGCAAAAAAAAATATTCTGTCGGAAAGAATTGTCGAATAAAAATTTTTTTAAGGGGTTACCTACCCTTACACATCTCCCATTATTTAGACCTGCCTAATGCAAGTTTGATTGTCGATATTTGAAAATATGAAAACGCCAAAAATTCTCTTTTTTTATCTCGCTAATTATAGAGGGAGTGAGAACGTTCGGCAAGACCCCTAAAAACCACCCTTAATATAAACACACCTAAAATGTTAAAAATGACCATTTTGATTGTCGATATTTGAAAATATGAAAACGTCAAAAATTCTCTTTTTTTTATCTCACTAATTATAGAGGGAGTGAGAACGTTCGGCAAGACCCCTAAAAACCACCCTTAATATAACCACACCTAAAATGTTAAAAATGACCATTT
>NC_046664.1:106171749-106182640 GCF_010883055.1 Belonocnema kinseyi | reverse complement strand
ATTTTTGACGTTTCTTTATTTTCAAATATCGAAAATCAAAATTGTCATTTTTAACATTTTAGGTGTGGATATATTAAGGGTGGTTTTTAGGGGTCTTGCCGAGCGTTCTCACTCCCTCTATAATTAGTAAGATAAAAAAAAGAGAATTTTTGACGTTTTTATATTTTCAAATATCGACAATCAAAATGGTCATTTTTAACATTTTATGTGTGGTTATTTTAAGGGCGGTTTTTAGGGGTCTTGCCGAACTTTCTCACCGACTCTAGAATTAGTTAGGTAAAAAAAGATAATTTTTCAAGTTTTTATATTTTCAAATATCGACAATCAAAATGGTCATTTTTAACATTTTAGGTGTGGATATATTAAGGGTGGTTTTTAGGGGTCTTGCCGAACGTTCTCACTCCCTCTATAATTAGTGAGGTGAAAAAAGAAAATTTTTGACGTTTTAATATTTTCAAACATCGACAATCAAAATTGTGTTTGGCAGGTTTGAATAATGGGTGATTTGTAAGGGTATTCAACCCCTCAAAAAATAAAAATTTCGAAAACTTCTTCCGATGGAATATAATTTTTTGTCATCCTAAATGATGAATATGAACGTTCGTAACTTCAAGTACATATTTCTTTGCACAATAATTCAGGGCTCATTTAATGCCACCGTTTTTTTAAAATGCAGAGTATCAATTTAGGGAAAAAGGCATTAAATGAGCTCTAAATTATTGTGCAAAGAATTAACTCTCTTTTTTCTATGTGTGGTCTCGCTAGCTTAATGTTAAGCTAGCATGACCTCTCACTCTCACTCCTACACAGAAAACATTATGAAAGGCCCTTTCGACCATCTAGAATTAGAAAATTTGACTAGCTCTAAATGTTGACTTTAACTTTGACACTCCATTTTTCTCGGTGAACCTCATTTTTAAACATAAATCTCTTATTTCAATTAAACAATAACAACCCTCCTTCGCTTAGTTAATATTTCGCTGACTGAAGAAATATTAAATTTAAACAATAGTTTGATACTTTTGGCTTACAACCATTTCTTTGCTTTGAAGAAATGTTTGATAGGACACTTAGGATGATTTCTCTGAATCAAGTAAATTTTCTTTGATTCAAGATTTTTGTTCTCAGTGTGCAAACACATTGACGAAAACGAATGCCCTGCAAGTGCCTGGTGATTTCTCTCGTGCAATGTGTGTAAACGTTACAGTTATTTGCATTATGTTGTATGTATGTATAATATTTGTACATGTAAATAAGTTACGAGCTTCCGTGCGAGTCACGATCCATTAAAACTTCATGCGCACATTTGTGTAGGTATCAGCCAACTAGTGAACGTATCTACATGTTTATTATGTATGCACATTGTACATAGCCCGAGGCCGGCGACACGAAACAGTAATTTAAGTTTGTCGGTCGCGTCCTATAGTAGCATGTGACTTCTCGAATTAACACGTTAAGGACCCTCTCATAAATTAACGAGTCGAGCACTGCACCTCCACTCTTGTGGTGACTCCTGTCATCCACTTTCGGATTACCCTCGCTTTTCCTCAAATTTTTTTTAAATTACTACAATGTACATAATTTTGTAGAAAATATTCGGAAAATAGAGGACAATTTCTAATCCAAGTGGGCCGTATATATTTCCAAAATTTCGTACGAAATCAAAATTATTTCTAACGGTTTAAGGTTCCTATTACATGACCGAAAAGTTCAGAACGTTCATATGAACGACGAAAAAAAATATTTTTGTTACAATTTTTTTTTCTGAAATTGTTTTTGGCAACCTAAAAACGCATTCCATGCAAAAATATTGTCACCTTTTTTATTTGGGGGGTGACTAACAACCCCTAACCTGATTTCCGTACATGCGACAGAAAAGTTGATTACAAAGTCGATAAGGTTAATATATATATATATATATATTTAAGAGAGTAATAACTCTAACCGTTCGGAATCACCACCAGACGAAGTTTTTTGGTGCTGAGAAACCACGCTCCAACCCCTAAGAACCACACCTATGATAAACGATATTTGAAATTAGTAAAATCGCCAAAAAAGCAAGAAGGCATTAAAAAGTTGGGTGTTTAACGTCCTGAAAAATTACGCTTTCTGTTCCCCCGACTAATGCTGGTGGTAAGAAACATCGCTCGGAAACCAACAACCCACCCCTAATTAATAAGTTCCCAAAATTCTAGGAAATGTCCAATCTAATTCAAATGTAATACATTTACGATCATTTAATAGCCTGGAAAATTAATAAAAAGCATCCCCCTAATTATGGTGGTGACAGAACATCTCGGTCGGATACCAAAAAACCAGCCCTAATGAAATCCAATTTTTAAAAATTCGGAAAATCAACAAAAACCGGCAAAGAGTTTTGAAAATTCGAAAAATCGACCAAAAAAGACCGAGGGTAATGCTGGTGGTAACAAACCTCTCTCGGAAACCGAGAACCCACCCTAATTAATAAGTGCCCAAAATTGTAGGAAATGTCCAATTTAGTTCATAGGCAATACATTTAAGATCATTTCATAGCCTAGGAAATTAATAAATAGCATCACCCTAATTATAGTAGTGGTTATTAAATGATCGTAAATGTCGTACCTTTGAACTGAATTGGACATTTCCTAGAATTTTGGGAACTTATTAATTAGGTGTGCGTTTTCGGTTTCCGAGCGAGGTTTCTTACCACCAGCATTAGTCGTAAGAACAAAAGAGGTAATTTTTCAGGAAGTTAAACACCCAATTTTTTATTACCCTTTGCCTATTTTTGTCGATTTTCCGAATTTTCAAAAATTAGATTTTATTAGGGGTGGTTTTTTGGTATCCGATCGAGATGTTCTGCCACTACCATAATTAGGAGGATGCTTTGATTAATTTTCTAATCTATTCAATGATCGTAAATTACCTTTGAACTGAATTGGACATTTCCTACGATTTTGGGAACTTATTAATTAGGGGTGGGTTTTCGGTTTCCGAGCGAGGTTTCTCGCCACCAGTATTAGTCGGGGGAACAAAAGGGGCAATTTTTCAAGACGTTAAACACCCAACTTTTTATTACCTTTTATGTGTTTTTGTCGATTTTCCGAATTTTTAAAAATTAGATTTCATTAAGGGTGGTTTTTTGTCATCCGATCGAGATGTTCTGTCACTACCATAATTAGGGGGATACTTTTTATTAATTTTCTAGGCTATTTAATGATCGCAAATATATTACCCTTACACTGAATTGAACATTTCCTAGAATTTTGGGACCTTATTAATTAGGGGTGGGTTTTCGGTTTCCGAACGAGGTTTCTCGCCACCAGCATTAGTCGGGGGAACAAAAGGGGTAATTTTTCAGGACATTAAACACCCAAATTTTTATTACCCTTTGCCTGTTTTTGTCGATTTTCCGAATTTTCAAAAATTAGATTTTATTAGGGGTGGTTTTTTGGTATCCGATCGAGATGTTCTGCCACTAACATAATTAGGAGGATGCTTTGGTTAATTTTCTAGACTATTAAACGATCGTAAATGTATTACCCTTGAAATCAATTGGACATTTCCTAGAAATACGGGACCTTATTAATTAGTGGTGGGTTTTCGGTTTTTGAACGAGGTTTCTTACCACCAGCATTAGTCGAAGGAACATAGGTGGTAATTTTTCAAAACGTTAAACACCCAACTTTTTATTACCTTCTGGCTGTTTTTGTCGATTTTACTAATTTCAAATATCGTTTATCATAGGGGTGGTTCTTTCGGGTTAGGCGAGGTTTCTCAACACCAAAAAACTTCGTCTGGTGTTCATTCCGAACGGTTAGATTTATTACTCTCTTAAATATATATTGACTTTATCGACTTTGTAGCCGACTTTTCTGTCGCATGTACAGAAATCACGTCAGGGGTTGTTAGTCACCCCCATATGAAAAATTTGGCAACATTTTTGCATGGAATGCGTTTTTAGATTGCCAAAAACAAATTCATTAAAAAAATCTTTAAAAAATCGTAAAAAAAATTGTTTTTCGTCGTTCATGAACGTTCTGAACTTTTCGGTCATCCTATTACATAGTAAAGTCAAAATTAAAACAAAAAAAAAATACTGGGTAAAGGACTCTAACGGCATCCTTATTTGCATTTTTGCCAATAAGCATTTTTTTTAAACATATGTAATACCATAATCAAATCAAATAAAAATGTGGTAACCCGAACAATCAATGGATTATTACAAAAAAAAGACATAACTCCGAACATAATTATGATAAATGAATCTAATTTATCTATAAAATGTGCGAGCGCGAAATATTAAGCATATATATTACGAGGTATAGATATATTACATACCTTCGGGTCATATGAATAAATAACTTCCAATCAGACAAGCAATTGTCTGTAACTGTCCGTTTAACTCAATTATCCCAACCCCGATTTTTTATTCTACCTGGGAACAAAATTTCTTTCTTTCTTAAGCACTAATCATTAACCTACTCTCGTTAACGAATACTGCTATGTTTTGAAATATAAAAAAATTAATTTGAAATATTTCCTGTCAATTGTTTACAAGTTCAAGGATCCACGCTTAATATACGGAAATTAGAAGGTCAGCCGACGTGAAGTTCTTCCATAAAAGCTTCGCAATATAAACTCAATCTCTATAATCGAGCTAGGAAATGCAGTTGGTAATTGTGGAATTTTAACGGTCACTTATTACCTCAAGCAATAACTTTTTTACGAGTGTAGTTTCGTTTCATAAAGTGCATCTACTTTTATGCAGGGACAGCGTGGGCATTACGAGTTGTTAAGTATGTATCATTTGCCAGAGAAGTGGAAATTGCACTAAATAATCGATTACCGCAACAACCATTTCGATATGTGAATATATATTGTACATCGAGAGTCAGGAAACGTTCTACATATGCATGGAATATGACTCACTTGTGGTACTGAGCTTGGAGGAAATTGAATTCCTCCTTTATCCGATCACAGGATTCGGCCACTGAAAATTTAAACGGTTGTCCAGGCTGCGGTGGACCCTGTAATACAAAACAGAAAATGCGATTGGTAAACATACAAATTTAAACACAAGAAATAATATAAACACCGACAAATTTTATACAGGAGGGAAAAAGAATGTTAAGACCTATATAGATATTTCAAGCAAACGATATTATCATCTACATGTTCGATTTTTTACCCAATAGGTTCAGTCGTCTTGTTCTTGTTTTCAATTCACTTGAAATAATAAAAGGTAGACGATACGGAAACGACAAATATTTTTGCACGGATTCTTTTGCGTTTTGACGATAAACTCGTTTCCTACAATAGGCTATAAGCTACAGAGTACGAAATAATCGCTTGCACGCAAAATGTGCAAAGGGGAAAAACCATGAAACTGAAGTCGTAAAACTCCCCCGTGAAGTAATAGGTAATTCACTCCCTTCAAAACGCTTCGCGTGATGATCTGGTCAACTGCAATTTCCAAATTATTTACGTTGATTACTATACTTATCTCGAAAAAAACACTCATGGATAGTTAAATCCCTAAACCTGAAAAATTATTAGGAAAACGTGGAAAATATTTCAAAATGAACTCAGGTTGTTAACATCTCAATGAAATATTTGATTAATTACGACGAGGCATATATTTTGAGTCAAGTCACGTTTTGTCATTTGTGTATTGGTTTCGGAATGATTTTCGTTCGTGACGTTTAAATATACCGTTTTATTGCTTTATTAAGTGTAAATGTGTAGAACAGAGCGTTCATTTATCGGTCACTGTTCTTGGTTCTATATAAGTGTATCGTTACACACCTACGCATTCTATTTTCAAGACTTGAAATTGGCAAGCGTTCACTGCCAGTGTAAATAATCGTCGGTCTCGCGGCTTGGGAAGTTTATACTCTAGACTTGTGTGATTTAGAACGTTGGCAATATTTAGTACGTTCGCTGCATAAATAACGGAAATCGTGCAACGAGACTCGAATTCCTATCTCCGATCGCTGGGGTAGAGCCCCGCACCAGAACTGCCAACTGTACCTTGCCGAAACAAAGAAAGCATGTTCGAACGTGGCAGTCGCTAACTAAAAAAAAAACGACTCAAAAAAACACGTTTCACTTCGATGATTCAAGATAGACTTTAAACGGATCTGTGAAAGTATAAGATCCTCCGTAAATCCTAATACTGTTTAATATAAACAGATGCAATATTTAGTATTATCTATAAAAGAATATTCTACAGGATGTCTACTCAAGATTCTAACATTTTTTTTTTATTTTATGATTATTTGAAAACACTGCTACAATGGAAGAGTTCCAACCGGAGTTTATTCAAAATACAACATTTCAAATTAGACAAAGCAAATTTAGGAGATTAAGAATTAAAATTGTAAAATTTAAGCATTAAAACTTTAACTATTTTGCAAATTAGTCTTTCAGATTCAACAATTTAAATTTAGAAGTTCCTTCAACTGTAAAACTTTCCTTTTGAATTGCAGCGATGTCAAACGGATATTTCAAAACGAAATCGTTTAAAAATATTGGTTTCATGGTTTTAAGAATTAACAAAATTCCCGATCAGAAAATAAATTCAGTATCATATCGTCATCTTCTCCTGGTTGCAACAAGGCCTTGGTCATTTTCCGGTCCTCTGTCCATCCTCGTAATAGTCGCATCTATCTATTAGATATTTCTTGAAAACCACGATTCAGCAAACTGGATCGCTGTGCCAAAATGGTTATTCGTTTGGTTTATAGTTGAGGTTCCGTTTCTTTTTCCAGTGGATGATCAGAAGCAGGCTGGCAGGAAGTTAGAAGCCAGACACTTAGGAGGTTGTACATGAAACTGTAGCAGTAGACATTACGATGTTCTCTAAAGTATAAACGGAGAACCAACCCATTCAAGCCTGTGCCAAGAAAGGCGGACTTACACAGGCAGAACTGGAACGTCGTGAGGGGCGTTCAAGCGAACCGTAAAAGTCGCATTAATGACCGGTAGCGTTGTTACCTGGCTACCTGCCGGTAATAACGTTGCGAGCATATTATCGATCGTTTTGCACGTCGTGCTTGGCAAAGCGGATACAACGGTCTCGAGAGCCTCGTAAAAGCCGGATAGGAATGAACGTACATACGTATGTATGTATGTGCATACAATGAGTTACCTATGTCGTTGCTTAGCGACGCGACGTAATGTCGTAACGAGTGGTCTGTCTCGAAAGCGAATTGCCATCGCTTCTATGATATATCTTTCTCACACCTAGCCAACCTCGGCTCCTTATCTCTAGAATCGCTTTCCGACTTCTCTCAGAAGTGATTTATGTAGAGTCTTGATTGTGTAACTGAATCACGGAGCCGGCAGCTTCCAAGGAAATGTAAACATTGCAAATGTTAAGTCAGGTTCCGAAACACTTCGGATAGAGATTTAATATCCTAGAGTCTAAACAAGTTGGAAGAAAATTTATATTATTTGATAAACTTGGTATCATAGTGTTCGATTTTTTATTCCGGGAGTACGTTCTTTTCTCTGTTAGATCGTCAGAATTCAAATTGAAACTGATGAGAGCGATTCAATAGGTTACTGAGACTCGACACGTCATTACTGTTGATTCGCTTGTCACGTTTCCTCCTTCACAGTAGCGCCTTAGGCGAAATCGAACACGTGTAAAAGCGCGGGTTACCGCTTGGCTGAGATCATTACACGAGAAAAAGTGTAAGCGAGATGGAAGATATTCCAAAGGGTAGACAGATCGAAAACAACGTTGAATAAGAGAGACGAGAGTGGTGAATTGGCAACCCTGCTGATCGGCAAAATCGCTGATCCCATTTGTTCGTGCAAAGCCACTCACGGCAATCCAATTTATTTATTGGCTTTTGCTGCGGCGTATCCTCTCTCACACGTTGAATTGTTACGCTTCACTAGAATCAGCATGTGTATTGTGTGTGCGCGTACACATACACACACACACACACATATATATATATATATATATATACACATATATACACATATATTTTCATGACGAAGAGAGAGTGTCCGACTGCAAACGAGAGGAAGGGGAATTAGTTAAAAAGAGGAACGGTGAATTTTTGCACGACCAATTTTCCGTCGAAAAGTGAAGCGGCGCGGCTGACTCATTGTCTGGCGAATAATAATGAGCGATTCCCACCATCCTTCCCCTTTTCCGTCAATCAGCATCCTTTAACATGCTGCCGATTTAATTATCCGATAACCCGATGCCAGCCCCTCGCTTCATACTCCCTCTCGGCTTACACATCCCTTTTTTTATCACCATGGCAATAATGCGGTCATCTCTACACCCTGTATACTCTGTGGATTGTGTGAATGCCACATATTCTGGGTAATATAACTGCGTGCAAGGGGAATGCTAAATGGCTCATTTGTAATCACTACACGGAGAAAAATGGAAGGTCTGTTTGTCCATATAAATGTGCAGACAGATCATATTGCAGGGACGACTATAGGACAGCTCTTGAATATGACTAAAGCGGCTTTCTCTAGAAAATAAAAAGAAGACGTCCAAATCGACAATCTCAGAAAGACGTCTCGATTGTCTCAGATTTTTTCTCGGCTATTTGAAGCTGGATGACCGGATCATTGTGAAGGGTCGGTTCGGAAATCTCAGATGGTCGATCTGATTTTCTCAGACATTCGACTGTCGTATTTGATGGTCGAATCGATTATCTCAGAATTTTGACATAGTCATTTCGTATGGGCGATTTGATCATTTTTAAAGGGTCGACTTGATTGTTTCGAAGCGTCAATATAGATATTCAAGAAAGGAAAATTCGGTTATCATAAAGGGTCGATTCGAAAATCTGAGATGGTGCAAAGGACTATTTATGATAGTCACATACATCGATTGCTTTAGAGTAGGCATTCCGGTAATAATCTTAAATTTAAAAATTACTAATGCGTATAAAAATCTTAAAAAATGTAATTAATAAGAAATAATTATTTATGAATTTAATGTTAAAGCTTTTTCTACGAATTTTCACTGCAGTTCCAGCTCTCCATCAACTGGATGTAGGAGGACGAGTGTATTGACCCTGCCCCTGCCATCTGTCTTTCCACAAATCTCAGGAGTTGATGCCTGAACTGAAAAATAAAGATTAATCTTAAATTAATGAATCCAATTCCAGTTTATCCTAAATCGATTAATGCTAGAATTAACAGTGATTATTGAAATCATTCAAATCTATTTTAAACTTACATTAACCTAAAAAAAATTAGAATGAAATGTCTTAAATCTCACATTACTTAAGGAAAATATTAAGATTACAATTGCGTACTTAAAACAGGTACTTACCGAATGAGATATTTTCAATGTATCCTCAATAATTTCACTCACTTTACACCGGAATCGTTGGAAAAAACTTTTTTTTTAATAGATATCGCCACGCGGTCTACGAGCCCGTTATGCTAATTGGAGCCAATTAGCGATACCCTTTAAATTTTCACGCGCATGATTGACGCGCAAAAATCAAGCAATTGACCATGCGCGATGGCTTATCTGCTCCTTCGTGGATGGTCGAAAGAAGTGAAAACAATATGTGCGTATTGACCATACCGAAAAGAATACCTTAGTTATCCCTGATAGCGAGTATGATGTTCTTATAAAAGTCAGACTGACGATATAATAAGAGTCTTTTTAACCATGTCGAAAAAAATTTGAAAGGACCGTTCGACCATGTAGAAAGACTTGCTGGCTCTCTAAATTTTGACCATACATTTTTCTCCGTGTAAATTCCATTATTTGCTCAGGGTAATTTATTTTAATAATTAATCCCCCCCCCCCTTTTTTTAGGCAGAAATATCTTTCAAAATTCTCGCGGTATTCAATTTTAAATATTCTTACTTTTTTTCACTAATTTTAAACTCAAAAATCACTCACCTGCACTTACTGAATACACAGTCTGCACTTTGATTAGTTTATACCAAATAGTGTTTGTTTACCATTTTTGAAGTCTACGTCAGAGTCGATAGAAAACCGAAGATTTGTTCAACAAAAGTAAGGGACTGAAGTTGGCTGAGGTTTCTTACTCAGAAATCTTCAGTCCCTTACTTCTGTCTGACATATAACCTATGTCAAAAAAATATTTACGTCAGATGAATTTTATCTTTTTTTCAGATAAATTTTATCTTTCGTTAGATAAATGTGATGCAACGTTTTTATCTTTTTGAGAGATAAAATTTATTCCCGGAGTTTACTGTGAGTGCTCAAATGCATCTTTTAAAATTGTACACATTTTATCAGCGTGCGCGAAAATAATTTAAATCTGATCAAAAAAATTCCATAAGAGTGGATCGTAACTTAAAAAAAAAAAATGCAAAAAGCCCAGTTTGTAATTTTTTTCATCAATGAATAAGAAATGTATAGCTTCTAGGGTACTAATAGAAAAATAAAATATATAAATGAAGGATGATTATACGTCTAAACAACTGAAATCCCTTCTGAAAAATATGCGTTATTGTATCTAAATAGAACATTAGTAATTCTGCATATATGAATGATTGATGGGAAGAAAAAGAAGCATAAAATATAGTTAAACAGCCTCATCATTCATGTATCTTATTGATCATTACGATTATTCCGAGAACAAACTGACTCTACGTCGTGTCATGAAGCAAAACCGATATTTACATAAGCAATTCATTTTGATTCGTAGCCCTACATTGTGTGAGAACGGTAACGGAAATGACATAAATAATGCATGGCATAATGATCGGCAATGTAGTTTCACAAGATGCATAGCTCGAATCCACTCACGTACATGGCTTTCCCAGCAGACAGAACCAGAATACAGTCTGTCAAGTTAAAGCGTGGGTGGCTTTACTCGCAGTCGGTAAGGTGTATCGACATGATTTTGGTGTCAAAATATTAAGAAGAGCTCCCTCT
>NC_046664.1:106160274-106171649 GCF_010883055.1 Belonocnema kinseyi | reverse complement strand
AAAGCAAACTGAATGTTAAATCAAAAAGCATGAAAGAGGGAGCTCTTCTTAATATTTTGACACCAAAATCATGTCGATACACCTTATTGACTGCGAGTAAAGCCACCCACGCTTTAACTTGACAGACTGTACGACTACTCACGTTGTCGTGACAATCGCTCTATTCCGTAGAATATGAAAACCATAGTGATGATCCAATCGAATCATTCACTATTAACTATTCACTTTTATACCGATATGAAGTAATCTCATCTTCATCATTTTAAAAGTAAAATAAACACAATTGGCCATTGGAATTACTAAGTCTACGTCATTGGGATAAAAATACTCTTCATATGAAACGGGATTAAATTGTAAACTATACAGAAAATAATGGAGGTTCACTAAAGTTTCGGCTCAAATAAACGTTGGTATCATTTAGAACTTGAGCTCCAATAAATACCTGTAGAGCCAAAAAGGGTGGGTTGACATTACAGCGCTCTTGAAAAGAACATGAAGGGGTATTCACAAACCAAACGCTTGCAAAGTAGGACTGGTACACGGAAAAAATTTATCCGTAAAAAAGTCACGAACTTGTAGCTAGGTCTCGGATACGGGACAAACAAATCAAACATTAAATCCTTAATTCTATGAAAAATGAATGAATAAATTTAGAACTGTTTTACGAACAGTTCGATTTACATACGAACAGTTCCTGAAAATTTTACACTTGAATATAAAAAGGGAAAATTTTTATTTGTGCGATTTAATTTATTCTTATAAATTCGCATAACTCTGAGGATTTGAAAACCTCGAACTCGACAGTTTCCAAACATAAACCATGAGTGCGTAAACACGCGCAGCCATGCTGAACAATGTAGGTATAATAAAAATTCTAGCCACTCATCCGACGTGCGGGCCACGTAAAGACGAACCTACGTCCAAGTTCCCAGATTTGTCGGGCAAGCTCGTGAGTGCTCTGTGATACTTTTCCCAATCATTCATAATATTTTTGTAATTATTTACGGAAAAAAGTGATGAGTGGTTTTAGTTTTGCAATATTGAGTTCGTCAATTTTTCCCAAAATTCGTAGATTATTTACGAAATTCCATAACCTGCAAATAATATTTGTCAAGTCATTATTTTATTATTATTATTTATTAATTAAACAAAATGACGCGGGCAAAACGAAAAATAGGTTCTTTATAAATAGGCTCAATTACAATTGGGAACCTTTAGAGTTTACAATTTAGAGCTTATTTATCGTTTTGGGTTCCTTTTCGGCAAGCGGGGTTCATTTTTGTTGCAGCTCCTTTGGAACCAAAAATGGATTCTAATGGAAACCCCAGTTTTTTGTGTGCACATGATTATAACTTCTAGAATTGGAAACCAGTAGTGAAACTGCGAATTTTGCTCGCGTTCTAAGATTTGTTTACCTCTTCACCGATTCCATTAAATAGATTATATTACTGACACTCCGTTAAAGCCAGATTGGCATAATTTATACCTTTATAGCAAACGCTTAGCATGCGAGTTTTATGAAAAGTCTTTTGTTCCTGCTATCCGGGTACTCAGACGCATATCGTCATTTCAGCACGCAGGACTGAAAACACCTGACACCCTCCGGTCCTCGGCCACTCGTAGATTTTGCGATAACTCCAGCGCGGCAGTTTAACCCAATGAGCAATTAAGCCGATACGATCGCTTTCATAAAATAACGTCACACCGAGGTGGATAAAGTTTCACGAGGACGACGGAACATATATCCGCGTACACGTAAGTAAATTCTACACGCAGACCCTACTTCATTTATTCGCTTGAAGGCCCTAAAAGCCACTATAAACCGCAGAAAAAAATCCCCATTATTAAAATGTTTTTCCCGGTTTTTAAACACTTAAAATTCAAACCATGAAAACTAATTCATTTATAATAAGGAATTAAACAAAAAACCTTTACACACCTAAAGTAATTTGAAGATAAACAATAATGCCTTCAAAATTGAGAATTAAACATTCAAAGTTAAACAATTTCTAACTGTACAAATTCGAAAATTTCAAAATTAGACAATCTACAAATGAAAAACAGTTAACTAATCGATTTGAATTACAATTTTTTTAATTCTTGAAATTTACATAATTAATAAATTAATTAATAATAAATAAAATAATAATAAATAAATTTGCATAATTTTAAACGATTTGAATTGGAATAACATTTTTTTTTATTTTCGACCTCAAAATATAATGTAATTTGAACTCTAAGACCTAAGTGACACTTAGGAGTAGAGTGTCACCTACCATTTTTTATCACATCAGTCAAGCATAAGTGCAGTCCTAATCTAATCTTAAGAGCAGTGTTAAAAAATAAAGTCAAACGTATTTCACGAAAACTTTCCTTCCGCAGTTACATTATATTTTTTTTTTTGATATTCTTTTGATTTTCCTATTGGAAAAAATATTTCAAAATATGCAACAACCATTGGAGTATACGCGATCGTACCAACTACCAAGCGAATGAATATTATTTAAAAGAATACTTAAAAAGATTTAAAAAGATTTCCAAAATTGTTAAAAGAGTCTAGAATATTTTAACATGATTTTTTATAATTTGCGAAATTTCTAAAAGATGAACGAAAAATTCTATTAATTTCAAAAGACATTCAGAAGTTGGAAAAACATTTCAAAAATAATTTTAAAGTTGCATACATTTTTTTATTGCATAACTTCGAGATTTAACAAGATTTTGAAATAAAATTTGAAGTTTTTAGTAGTTGAAAATTCGTTTGATTTATTTTTTAACTGTAAAGCTTGATTATAAGCATAATTTTAATCTGATAATTACTGAATTTTAATACGATCATTGGAGCACCTTTGGAATGCTTCATGAAAAAATCAATAATGATGTGATTTTTTTCTGATACAAAAAACGCGTTTGATAGACGTGAAATGTTAGCAGGAGAAGAATGGAGATACAAAAATGGTTATTTTATTTTCTTCTCCTTGAAGTATTAATCTGAATTATTTTATGGAATGTTAATAATTTTCTGTTCTTGTTAGATTATCTTCAAATTTATTATTTTACAAATGACTTTCTATATAAATAACAATAGATGTGAAGCCAGAAGTATTTTCGAGGCGTGTCGAATAAAAGGTTTTAATTCACTTCAGGGCTTGATTATAAGCTTAATTTTAATCCAATCATCACTGAATTTTGATAAGATCATTGGAGCACCTTTGGAATGCTTCATGCAAAAATTAGTAATGAAATGATTTTTGTCTGATACAAAAAACGCGCTTAATAGACGTGAAATGTTAGGGGGAGAAGAAAGGTTCTCTTGCCAAAATAGAAATGACTGTGCTTGACTGTACTAACAAGCCCGTTAGTCTCTCGCTTGCCCTCGCCTATTTGTTTTGGCGAAAGAGGGACGCCGATAGTCGCCTATGGCCACATGACAGTGGTCGCTTCATGCCCTGGGAAATGCAGTTCGAAGGGTCCCAGACACATGGAAGGAGTTGAGATTATTTACGATGGGTGCATTATGTTTTCTACCGTTTGAAGAAAAAAGTGGGCCTGCAGTAAATACATCGTTATTCCTTAATCCCCCGGACTCAACTCGGAAATTCCGAGAGTTTTGACACAGGTTCAGAAAAAGGTGGTTTTTAATATCAAAAAATTAATTTAAAATTTCGAAAATTTGCAGATGCGTTGTTAAGACATGAGGAAGGTAGTCACTACTTCGAGAAATGAAAGCAACTTCTTCAAATTAAGCGTTAAAAATGATCAAAATAATTTTCAGTATTAAATAAATAATATAGCTACAACAAAATTATCAATATTGCACGGTAGCTTACCTTTAGCCAAGCTTAAAACAATAAACTGCACTCGTTTTCACTGAATCAATCGCTCATAAATGCAAAAATAATGAACTTCCAAAATGTTCAATCTTTTCAATTTTCCGGACAAACTATTCGCTTTATGGCAATGTTTTATATAACCTTTTTTACTCAGAAGAAAATTTAGAGCATTTTATTGTATAACTATTTTGCTCTAAAAACAGCCGTTTCCAAGGAAAATCCAAAAACATTAAATAGGCCGCCATATTGGAAAATGGCGGCTCGAGCCCCCCCCACCCATTTACTGAATTTTGGGAGGTGTTTCAAGACCCCCTAAGGAAGCTTCCTGCCAACTAAGTTCATTGTTATAAATTATTTTCATTTAAAATCCTTCGTTGACTGGCCTAATAGTGATTATTACATTAGCTATTTGTTAGGAATTGAGAACCTATTTTCAAGATTAAGGTTAAATGAAAATAGGTGTATAAAGTAATAGTAAAGATCTAATTAAATCTAATTACTCTAAAGCTCTCTGCATCACTGGGTAGAACCGTGCAAGAACGACGTGTGAGCTCGAGACACGTTCAGATTTAAAGTTATTGTATAACAGTCATCACAGTACCTATTGTCGTCACAAAAGGTGAATAGGTGACAAATAGGTTATAAGCATATGTTAAATAAGACAAAGTTTTTCTCTTTGATTAAAACGGCCACCTGAAAATGGAGTATTTACATTCCCACTGAGAACTAGTTTTTAATTTAAAAAAAAAAAGTAAAAACTACTTTTTTACAAAACCATTCATTATCGTGATTCAACATGAATCACGATGATTCATTTTGATAAAAAGAGATATTTCGGGTTCCAATCGTGTAAAAAAACTACAAATATTGCCGAAGTTTCGTGAACGCTTACCCTGAAAGGAAAATGGCCTAATAGTATAATAATGATCATTCTAACTTTTCATAGGAATCTTAAGGGGTTATATACCTTTTTGTGCGGAAAAATTGAGAAAAGTTTGGATTTTTTCGAAGGTACATAGCAATGATATATGCTAGTACTTGAACGATTATTTTAATAAATATATTGTTTTTTCTACATACGGGAACGTTTCTCCCAAAAAATCAATTTTTTGAGCTCTAAATATTTGATTTAAAAATTCTTATCTGCAAAATAAAAATTTATACATAAAAAAGGAATCGTTCAAGTACTGACCAGATTAAATACGAACAATTAAAAAAAAAAATTGAAGAAGATCGGTCAAATAGTTTTACGGCAATAGCGGTCACGGCAAAGGCTCTTTTGGAAAAACACAATTTCAAGATAATCGAGTTTAAAGTTTCAAGTGAATGGCCTCGCGGCCGTGGCGAGGCGTGCTTCGAATCATTGCAACCTGCCATCTATTGCTCAGATCTCCCAATAAAAATTTGGGAAAATTTTCTCAAGAAGTTTTACTTTCAGATAAAGCAATACAATTTTTTTCGATTTTTTGATGAAAAAAAGGTATATAATCCCTAAGGAAATGTTTTTTTAAAATACTTTTGAAGCCTTTCACAATTATTAAACATCTACATTTTTTGTTTAAAATCTGAAAATATATTTTGTTTTAAATATTTCCGTGGGCAATTTGCATCGAATTTTCGGTATGAATAGCTGGATTTTTTCGGCACATGTAGACAGTTCGCTTCAATTATTTGAAATCATTTCAAATTTGAAATCATGTTTGAATATTTTCAAAACTTCTAAATATCTTTTCAACTTACTCGGATTTTTTCTAAAAATAAGAGGTGTTCGATTGTTATTTATATATCAAAATTAAATAATTTGACTTCATATTTAATAGTTTGAAAATGGAATATTTTAGATTAGAACAATTTTTGAAATTTAATAAAAACCTTTTATTATGATTATATTATTTTGAAGTTTAAAAATTTTTTATAATAGTTGATAAAGTTTCACTCGAGCGTTCACATTTACTTAACTAATAAGACTTTCCAATTGAAACAGTTAAACTTTTAACCATAAATTGTCTAAACAAAAACGCTGCAATTTGTGTCCTCGTTTTCTTGACCATACAAAATTTTACAAGTGCTTATGGTGTGACAATGCCATATGCAAGGAGCATGTAGCTAAAATATGCTGCGAGTGCGCAAATAACTTGTAATAGGATCTAGATTATTGCATTCAATAAAATCAATTTTTAAGCAACCAAAAAACGCTTGCTTTGGTAGTTTGAACAAAATATATTTTTTGGAGCGAATCGAAAAACCAACGCAGCCATTATAAAGTAAAACTTTTCAGCTTTTAAAACCTATTGTCCAATTTAACATATATATGTCAGATTTAATACAAAAATGGTTTCAGTTGACGAATTACAGCCTTATATACATTCGCTTAAAGTGGCCGGGTTAGGCTAACCCATTTGCTCACGGAACGTACCATTTTTATAGTCCGTACCCTGACGGTTAAAGTACAATTCAATTTTGAAGATCATTAATTGGCAAATTTTTAAAGTGAAAGCTTTTTCAATTACGCGTTCTAAACTGAATGACATAATTGAAAATCATAACAATTTAAATAATTCTTAAAAACCTAAATATCTAGCTGTTTCAGCTTATTTTGGCATTTACAAATTATCCAGCTAATTTATCCAGATAATTTCTAGATGGCAAAATTAGCTAAAACAGCAGCTCTAGATATTAAATAGCATAGCTAGAAATTTATATAACACAGCTATCTTTCCTTACAAGAAGAAATCCAGCTAAACGTCTAGCTGGAACAGCTAAGTCATTCTTTTCAGTTTATGTTAATCAAGTGGGGGGGGGCTAGTCGATTCCCCACTCGGTTAACAATGTACTATAAGGGTACTAGGAAATTTAGAAAATGTGTCGTTTACGAAAATCTTATTGTCTAAAACGGTCAAATCTTTGACTCTTATCAAGTTTCCACCAGAAATTCTTTAATTCTCAACGCTATGAATGAAAAATTCTTTAACTTCTCGTATGATGATCGTGATTGCTAAATGTAAAGTACACTATTTTCTATATGTTAATTTGAAGTTTTCAATATTTAATTCTTTCAAAATAAAAGAAATTAACTCCCTGGTAAATCATTAAGTAAATATTTAAGAAACAATTAAAAATTAGAAGCGCTTTCTGTAAACTTTCATATTGGTATCGAAATAAAGTCGGGGCCCAAAGCCGGGAACCCTACTCACTTCTTTTCATAGCAATTCGGTCAAAAAGATCTCTTTAATTGTTTTTTTTATAAAATTCATCTGAATGCTTAAGTCTTTTTAATTCAACGATATGATCAATTTTATCTTAAAAAAAATATTGTCTATTGATAGATGGCAAAACATCGCAAAACACAGTGTTTTCGGTCTCCTTTTTCAAACGATATTCTTTTAACATTCATCAATGCTAAACATTTTTCAAATGTCTAAAATATTCAATAATCTACTTTTTACGGGGATTTATTTACTAATGCAGTGAATTTCTTCTATTTCCCCGGTTTTGGGGCTGAAGGTGGGTGGGAACAAACCTGTTAGAGCCCGATCCGCTTTTGTTTCTTCACGCCTGAGTGCTCGTTTATAGGGGGGGGGGGGTTATTGAAGGGTCTTACTTTACTTTATTTTGCGAACGAATAAGGATAAGTCATTTAAAAGATCCAAATTTGCAGTTTTGTTATACGAGTGCAGTGCAATAGGGTAAGGGGGCAGCGCCAACCAGTTAACAATCAATGATTTTCTTCAAGTAAATAAGATGTTGAATTGATCCATTTTTTCTCATTTCGAGTTCTACATTATTTTATATTATATTTCTATAAGTATTAATCAATTGAAAAAAAAACAATGATTTGGCAATTTAATTATTTCTAACAAGCTGTATTTCGTCGGCTTTGCCCCCTGCCGGAGGACAAAGCCGACGGCAGCTTTTAACGAAAATCAAAAAAACTAAAGATAGAAAAATATGATGGTTTGCTTCTGTGATATTTTATGTACTGGAAAAAATACCTTTAAACATAACCAGCAAGAAGAATAAGTTATTTTGAGCAAAAATAGGGAAAGCCGTAAAATAAACTCTTATCCGTTGGTATTCTACTAGAAACGGACTTCACGCAATGTTTCTACAGTACCAATACAAGAAACCTGCATACCGACCGGATTGAAAACAATAATATTTAATAGCCTGATCATGAAATAGACTGGATAAATGATCAAGTTTTACACCATGAGCCTAATAAATTTAAAAGATTGGTAGATGAAATGTTCTTTATCAAGAATGTAGGTGACAAATGTCTGAATGTATTAACTGATCTCAAACATTGTAGTTCTTTAATTCGATTTCCAACATTTTCATACTCCTATTCTTACTAGTTAAATAATCAATTAGATGAAATTATCAATTATATTCAACTTATATATTTTTTCCAATTGAACTTTATACTTCGTAATTATAGTTACACTACTGATATCTTATCCTGTGTACACACCATCTCTCTATTTTCTCGTTCTCAATACCAAACGTTAAAATAGAGCAGAACGCAAATTTCTGCTCCTTAATTTTTAAAATGATTTTACTGGTATACAAGTGAAAATTCTTCACAATTTTGACGAAACATTAATCCTAACCGAAAATTTTATAACAAAATTGTTTAACAAACATAAAAAATGACATCCAGGAAACAAAACAATTGAATTATATTTTCTAACCTTATTTGTGACAAAATGTCAAATTTTCTTTTTTTTTGTTTTCATGTCGTTTAATTTTCAATAACTATCTCATTAAATTTCACAATATTTTTAATATAAAAAAATGTTTTTATTTGTTTTAATAGACTAATTAATTGAGAATTAGAACCTGAGAGGATGTTTCTTTTAATTTTACAACTTAAATCGACCTTAATGAAGTTTTATTTCTGACGAGGAGAGTGTTATACCCTCGAAACGTAAAAAGTTTTATCTTCAATAAAGGATCTAACATCTATTCCTTTAATTTTTTTTGTCTGAAGTAAGTCAACTGCACTAGAAAATAACCACTATACAATATAAAACAACTCAGACGAAAGAACACCAACAGCATATTAACAACATCGAATTACAATAAGAATGATTTTATCGTAAATTTAATTATTGTACTGCACTCACCTCACAGAACTGCACATTTGGAGTCACTAAAGCGGCTTCCTATGATAGGATGTTTTGCCATCTATACATTGACAATATTCTTTTAGGATAAAAGTGATCACATCGTTGAATGCGGTAGACTTTGAGCTTTCTGATGCTTTTTATTAAACAATTCTAAGTTTTTTTCTTAGCGAGTTGCAATCAAAAGAAGTAAGGGGTCTCGGTTTTTGAGTACCCATTTTAAAGCATTTTGAAAAGAAACTCGTTTAATCTCGCAATATTTTGTATGATATCGAATAAAATTTAAAGTAATTTAATTAGTTTTTCTACTAAAACTAAGAATTATACACATTCCCGGGCAGAAAATAAATTCATTGTCATGTTTAAGTTTTTTCCCGGCATCACAAAATTTCCGGTCCAGTGACCACACTAAATTACCTTTCATCAGATTAAAATGGAATTCATGGTAATTAGATTCATCCTATTTTCGAATTAGCATCGCCCTTTAATTGTATTATATTAACCTTAAAATATGAGAATCTTGACATAAAATTATTTTGTGAAGGGGGTTGAGGACCAAATAGTGAATTAAAAAACGGGAAGATTTTATGGTATGATCTGTGGGTGAAATATACGCGGGACATTTGTCCCGGCTGCGGATGAGCAACTGAGGAAACGGAAGGCCAGACAAGCGAAGAAGGCGTAATTAGGAAGCCCGGAGGTCGGGGTAAATGGACGCGCGCCGCTGACTATAGTAATCGAGTCGCTTTATCGCTTTAACCTTCGTTGGTAATTGAGCACGCCCCGAAAAGCCACTCCTGTCGATAATACCCGTTGCGAAACGCGACGAGATCGTAAAGTACCGAAGTATTAAGATAAAAATGCTTTTGCTGAAGCAGCAAACAGTCTACGATTGACATCAGTTTTGCCACATGAGCTCTGGAACAAAATTGACTTTTTCCACAAAGTACCTCCTGCAGAACTTATTTTCGTCAAAGAAATACTCATTCAAAGAAACATTGCGTTTTTCTCTTTCAGCTACATTAACAATTTTCCCTTTCCCGTTCAAGAGAAATTAGGGTAATCGATAGGATGGATTTCCCATACCCACTGTCCACCAACAGAACAATTGGTCACCTGACTTAAATATGCTTATATTTAAAAATACAGCTCAAACTACTATCAAATGGTTCAGCAGGATAAAGCGTACACAATTCTGCAGCGTTTTTAATCAAAGTTATTCATATTGACTGTATTTGGGTAAATATACGCACAAGAGTATTATTCCCCTGCAGGGGGATACCACCCCGGGCCGGGTAGCTCGGTAGACTCCAAAGCAGGATCCCCGCTGTGAGCATGGGACTTTTTTTTTTTTACGTATCATGAATTCCTTTCATTGTTCTGAGATTGAGACCTGTTACAATAACTGAAGTTATGAAGGTATGACATAATTAAATTTAAATGAGCTTAATCAATTTCGTGATATAATTTTAGAAATATAGAAAAAAAGTTCATAAAAATCGGTTGATATTTTCACTAAATTTGTCCAAGAAAATACATTACTGAACTACTTTACAGCATAACAAAAGTGCAATAACTTTTGAAGTTATTAACCGATTTCTGTCCATCCTTTGCTAATGCTCTCGTCATAGTACAGAAAATCTAACGCTGCCTATTAAAATTCGCTAATGAATATTTAAATTTTCCATTTTTCCTAATCGGCTCTAATTTTCTTATAATGGGAAGGTCCAGCGCGACAAACCAGCACATGCCCACATAACAGGCTGTCAAGTGTCCCCCCTTGGAATTAAGTATTATGAAAAGATTGAAGGTGGCGGCCCTACCGCTCCCCAGAAAGAGCGAAAAAAGTTTGGGAATCACTGCTATATAGGTTCCTATATAGCAATGGTCGGCAGGCTCTTGCCCTGGGCAGGGTAGCTTGCCCTGGCTGCCCTGTGACCTACTCTCAGGGCAGTACCTGCGTGCTTGGCCAGATCATCCCTTTCCTCAGGGGTCCTTTGTTATAAAATGGGAAAAAAATGTGAGATTAAAAAATTCGTAATTTTGCGATCAGTGACTTAAAAGTAATATACTAGGCAGTCTGAAGTCCCTGAAAAATGAAACACGGAGACGTTTTTTTGGCCAAAGTCGGTTTTATTTTTCAACATACTCTCCTTTTAGGTCGATACAGCGAGTCCAACGATTTTCTAACTTTTTGATACCGTCCGAAAAGTACTCGATCGAAAGGTCTCCAAAATACGCCTCAGTTTCAGCTATGAGCTCCTCATTTGAGTAAAAACGCTTACCGGTGAGCCATCTCTTCAGGTTAGAGAACAATTAATAGTCGCTGGGGGCCAGGTCTGGTGAATACGGTGGCTGAGGAACCAATTCGAAGCCGATTTCATGCAATTTTGCTTGTGCAACTAAACATGAATGA
>NC_046664.1:106155497-106160174 GCF_010883055.1 Belonocnema kinseyi | reverse complement strand
AGAGCTCCAAGGAGATTATGTTGAAAAATAAAAAAAAAATTACCCAAAAAAAATTGTTTTTATACTTCATTCTAAGGACTTATTGAACTACCCTCGTATCATAAGTTAACCCCATCTACACGCAAAAGAAGAGGCTTAAATTACATGTGGATGGGCTACAATTAGCGTGCTTGTGGGAACTACAATACTGCAACTACAAGCGTGTCGTTTTGGCAACTAGGTCATTTTGATCTAACAACTTAAATAAAAGATGTCTTAACAAAACTAGTGGCCATTGCAACCATATTGAATGCAACTTGATAATTTTAGTTACTATAACCATATCAGTTTTCGGCCCTCTATCGATATAACTGGAGTTAAATTTTGTGCGACTAGACTCGTTTGCTCCAATAGGTGCTTACTTTGGGCGTTCTACGGGTGAGCCCAATTTAAGCCCAATTAAGGGCATGCTCTTCGGTGACCACGTGACCAAACTAGTCCCCGGTTATGAAAATTTTTTTTGGTGTTCACTGCGTCCACACGAATTGAGATATCATGTTTAAACTTTGACACATAAAATAAAAAGCACTAAAGAACGTTTGTATACATCAACATATTGATAATTTTAAAGAATATTTATTTATAAATTGATGGAATAGGACATTACCATTCGAGTTATAGCACTTTGCAGATCATTTTTGGTTTGATCCATTTTAGATTTTTTTATTCGCTCATATTGAGCACTGACACCAATTTTATACTAAATCGTCTAAACCTTTAAAAAAATTAATATAAGCAATACAATTTCCACCTTCGTTGCAAATTAACAAATAAGTATCTGCACAAACGTAACCTATCATTATTTTTTGGGCATTTTTAGCGATTTCTAGCGAAGAAAAAGCAATGTGCTAAAATTTACTCGTCGGAGTCCTCCAACCAACTTCCATAATTCTTGACGTTGAATCGATCAGCTGATAACTATTGTTGACAGTGAACCAACCAGCGGGACTCAGCGTCGGACTCGCCTTGTCTTTCGCCCCCGGGCGAAATTTTGTTTTTATTCTTAGAATTGTTTCATACCAGTACAAAAAATCTACAAGAATATATAACCATTAGAAAATGTTAATTATTTTCTGAAGACGCATATTTCTCAAGATCGGACTTGGACGAATTTTCGAGTATGACATTCTAAGATGTTCCTCGATTTTTTTAAATCGAGGCATCTACTTTATCGACGATCATTTCATTCTACATACAAAAATTTTATGAATGAACTTAGTCACGTGATCTCGACTTTATCGTCGGTCAAAGTTTCTTTTTCTCTCCGCCAGAAATCGCTGAAAATGCTCCAAAAATAATTATAGGTTACGTGTATGCAGATATTTATTTGTTGATTTGCAACGAATGTGCAAATTTTATTGCTTACATTAATTTTTTAAAGTTTTATACGATTTAGTCCCAAAATGGTGTCAGTGCTCAATATACGCGAACCAAAAAATCCGAAATGCATCAAACCAATAATTATCTGCATGGTACTATTACTCGAATGGTAATATCGTTTTTCATCGATTTATAAATAGACTTTCTTTAAAACTATAAACACATTGATGCATACAAACGTTCTTTAGTGCTTTTTATTTAATCTGTCAAATTTTAAACACGATATCTCAATCCGTGTGGACACAGTGAACACCAAAAAAAATGCTCATATCCGGGGACTAGTTTGGTCACGTGGTCACGAAGAGCATGTCCTTAAGTAAAAAATCAAGCACTGATCAGCTTTATCTACATAAGTTTTGACAACTGAAATATCGGAATAATGAGAATGTATTCAGGATTTGGCTCTGATTGCATCCACTGACTCTTACCATTAAAATAATCTGTTAATTAATTTATGATGCCCACTATGGGCGTTCTATGGGTATGCCCAATGAAAGCCCTATCAAGAAATCAAACACTAATCGGCTTTGTCAAAATGAGTTTTGAGGCTTCAAAATTCGGAATAATTGGAAAAGTTTTAGGATTTGTTCGGATTGCATTCACGTAATTATTTAAATAAAATAATTTGTAAATTAATTTTACTTTTTTTGGTTGGGCTGCCCAGTTGGTGCCCGACGGGTTTGCTCCGATAGTGCCACTTTAGGGTTTCTACGGGTAAGCCCAATGTACGCCCAAGCACAGATTCAAACACTCACCGACTTCATCAACATGAGTTTTGATGATGAAAAATTCGGAATAATTGGTAACGTTTCAATATTTGGGTTACATTGCACCTACGTAATTATTTAATGAAAATAATTTGTGAATTAATGTCACTTTTTGTTAATTGGGCTGTCCAATTGGGGCCCAATTATTAGTTGGGCTAAGTTGGGCTGATTTCCACATGGGTCACTTTCGGGGTTTATTTTATTTTTAAATTCAATTTGTTAAAATCTTAAGGGCATTTATTGTTACAATTTGTAATTAAAAAAATATATAACTAAAAAGAAACAAGTCATTTTCCGTCGCTTCAAGTTTCATTTTTCAAAAATTTAAGTTTTGTCTTTCATAGAAAAAGTTTAGTCAATCGCTTTTTACTTCAGGGTTTATTTTGTTTTTTAATTCAATTTGTTAAAATCTCGAGGACATTTATTATTAAAATTTGTAATTAAAGAAATATCTTATAAACAAAAAAATTCGTTTTGCGTCGCTTCAAATTTCATTTTTCAAAAATTCAAGTTTTATCTTTCATAGAAAACGTTTAGCATTTTCCCCTTTTTACTTTCGGGTTTTATTTTAATTTTAAATTCAATTTGTATAAACGGAGAGACAGTAGAGCCACAGGTAAATATTATACATATAATATTAATTTTATTTGATTATATATGACAGTTGCCAGCTTGGTTATGTATGACGAGAGGGAGCGAAGGAAAGGGGTTTTCGTACTTCCAAATATTTTTCTGAAAAAATGAACAGAAGTACAGTAAACTTCAATAAATTAAATTTATTGAGAACTTTAGTCAATGTTTTTAATTTAGTTAAAAGTAACTGTTAATAAAAAATTTAGTATTTCAAAACATTGGTTTTTAACTTCCCAAGAAGAATTTTAGATGCAAATATTTGCAGAAAAATAACATATTTCAAATTTTAACTTTTAAATCGCTATTGTAAGAAATTTAAAAAAAATTGATTGGTAACTTTTTGTCCCCATTGAGTACTCCATCTCACAATGAACCCTCGCCGAGATAAGCTAACACAACGACACTCCACGCACGAGAACCATAGCGTTGAGGAACAAAGCCTGGCAAGCGAAAAAAATTTTCTTGAATCAAGCCTGGCCTGACCTGAAAAGCGCGCAGAAAGTTTGCCGGCCACTGCTATATAGCAGTGGTCGGCACGCTCTTGCCCAGGACAGGGTAACCTGCCCTGGCTGCCTACCACCTACTTTCAGGGCAGTACCTACGAGCTTCGCCAGACCAGCGCTTTCCTCAGGGGTCCTTTGTTAGAAAATGGGAAAAATGTGAGATTAAAAAATTCGTAATTTTACAATCAGCGACTTAAAAGTAATATATTTGGAATCTGCGTATTTTTCCGATTCCAAAGACATGAAATTTGTGGATAAAGATTAAAAATTTGAGAAGTATTTAGTATTACATTGACTGTAAAGCTGATGTTTCTTGATATTAAACTCCTTCAAGTTTTTAACTTTTCTAGGCAAGTAATACATCATTGGAATCCGAAAAATTCGTAGATGCTGATAATGCTATTTTCAAGTCGCTAATTGAAAAATTAAAAATTTTTTAAATTTCCTTAATTTGACATGCCTGTGGACAAAAGACCCTCGCTGGAATAAGCACTCTCACACTAAGGTACATAAATAGACCGAAAAGTAGCAGAAAAAATTAAGTCGGTTGGAGCCTGACCATACCTGAAAATTAAGCAAAAAGTGTGCCGACCACTGCAATAAGGCACATGAATGGACCGAAAAGTAGTAGAAAAAATTAAGTCGGTTGGAACCTGACCATACCTGAAAATCAAGCAAAAAGTTTGCTTCATTTTCAGGTATGGTCAGGCTCCACCCGACTTAATTTTTTCTACTAATTTTCGGTCTATTCATGTACCTTAGTGTGAGTGAGCTTACTCCAGAAAGGGTCTTTTGTCCACAGGCATATCAAAGTAAGGAAATTTTAAAACTTTTATTTTTTTAATTAGCGATTTGAAAATAGCATTATCAGCATCTACTAATTTTTCCGATTTCAGTGATATATTACTTGCCTAGAAAAGTTAAAAATTTGAAGGAGTTTATAATCAAGAAACATCAGATTGACAGTCAATTTAATACTAAATACTTCTCAAATTTTCAACCTTTATAGACAAATTACATGTCTTTGGAATCGGAACAAAACGTAGATGCCAAATACTAGGCGTTCTGATAAGTACCTGAAAATTCTAAGAGATGGCATTAGTATTCACTAATGTGAACCATTTTCGTCGAGCTTGATCCTTCAAATGACGCCTGTCAAAACTTCAGCTATTTAAGTTTACGCATTTACAAGTCACAGCACTGAGAAGCGACTAACCTCCGAGTTTTTTTTTAATATGGAAGAATCTGAGTTACGAGTTTTGATCAAACACTACTATCTTCGCAAGAAAACGATATCCGAGACCAAGGCCAAGCTGGATAAGTATTACCTGGACTCTGCACCGTCGATTGGAACG
>NC_046664.1:106138129-106155397 GCF_010883055.1 Belonocnema kinseyi | reverse complement strand
TAGTCGGGAGTGGTGCTGACTGAAAACAGATGATTTGGAGCGATTCGCGCGCCATCTGTTGGTCATTCTAAGGACTTATTGAACTACCCTCGTATGTTTATCACAAACACAGTGTTGCAGCTACATACTTGTGGTTGCCGTAACCACAACACGTGTATCTCCCACAACCACTGTGTGTATCTCGAACATTTCTGATTGGTTACGCATAGTTGCGCAGATTTACGTGCGCCAAAATACATTACGTACCGTCCTCATCAGGCCCTTGACGCCATCAGATTATTTCTTGTGTGCATCGAATGTAGATGAAAAGTGAGTGAAAGTGCTAAAGTGGTGATATATTAAAATATTCAAAGTGTATGGGCAATGAAGAATCAAGGAAAATTGTGCGCAAAATCTAAAGAACTTTAAAACCTTCTGACGAGTTTAAAAGGTACGTAAGTAAGGTTTTAGCCGTTAATTTTCAAAATATAAACTCCGAAATATTTTGTACACCACAAGTATCTGATGTTTTTAATTTTAGTGTTTTAATATTGTTTGAGGGGAACCAAAATGCTTTTATTATATTAGAATTGATGTATTTTAAGCGAAATTTGTCAACTTTGTACAGCAAGTAACATGCAAATTCAAATAAAAACTTATGTACCATTAATGCCGAAAATTTTTTCTTCATCCACACCCTATTCAAAATATCTTTTACTGTGCAGTTGTAGCAACCACCTGTTAATAAAGAGAACTTTATTTTTGTGGTAGTAATAACCACAATGTATGTCTACGGCAACCACATAGTGTGGTTGTGACAACCACAATGTGTGCATGCGACAACCACATAGTGGGGGGTTGACAACTACAGTGTGTATCTGCGGCAACAACATAGTGTGGTAATGGCAACCATAAGGCACGATTGTGGCAACATATAGTGTGGTGGTAAGAAACACATTACATACTTGTGGCAGACACACAGTGTAGTTCTTACAACCAGTCTCTTACACAAACAGCTATGTAGTTGTGGAAACCACAGTTATAGTTAGACCATATTTTACTATTTGTTGTGGTTGTGACAACACTAATTATGGATCTTAAAACCATACAGTTTTCTCCATATAGAAAGATAAAATACCGGCTGTGGTCAGCTGCTAATTACTTCGGTAAAGTTATTGTAAACTGTATCCGTTTAGGAATAAATAAATCGAGGTAGTGCTGATAAAAAACGCCGTACAAAGAATGAATTAGGCACACGGGTTGAAAAATAATGAGCGATTCGAGCGGAATCTAGCAGTCATATTTCATTTACATAAATGGAAATAATTCTTAATCTATGAAATTACATAGTAAATAAATTATTTACGAATATTGATTGTTTATTATATTTTGTTGGAAAATGTTAAAGTACATTAATTTCCTGAAATTTGTTTTCTTTCATCCTTAAAAAGAACTTCTGACCATGAAATATTGTTTATAAAATAACATTTTTCTTTTAATATTACGAAAAAGGAATAATATATTTTACATATTATATTTTTAATATGCTTAAGATAACACTGAGAGAACTCATTTAGTCATTCGTACTATATCCGTTTAGTAGACCATCGTTTCGTATATTATACTATGCATTTAGTGTCAAATACTAAACGCCGTTTGGTTCCGTTTAGTAAATGCCACTACATAGAACTCCATCTTGATTTTCATTTATCTGTGATCTGTGCATCACGCCGCACACTGAGAGAACTCGGGCTGCAACAATTGTTTGTTTGTGTCTGTATTGTGTTTTTAACAAGTGAGTTTTCTCGAAAATGATTTTTGCAACTATGGAAGACGTTATGAAAAGTTGGAAATTCGAAGACTACATCGAATTGTTCCAGGGTGAGTACCATTTGATTACTTACATATTTTCAGTGAAACTTCCATCATGTTTTGTTTCTAGAACCCTGTGCTTATTATTTGTCACTTCTTTTACTAGTAAAATTCATTGATCGTGTGGTAGGAGCTACTAAACAGTACGCTGGATTAATAAGACTTACGAAACAGAATTAGTATAAATGAAGAAGCGTGCAGTGGGACCTACTAAACAGGATTAGTGCGTACTACGAATCGTTCAGTAGAGGCTACTAAACAGGGATAGTATAAACGACAAAGCGTACAGTGAGATCTACTAAACAGGACTAGTGCGTACTACGAATCGTTCAGTAGAGCCTACTTAATGCTATCTAGTGGGGCTGACTAAACGGACGTTTAGTCGATTCCACTAAATATCTAGTCCGTCCATATTTTATTAAACGGTACAGTAGCTATGACTAATGACTTAGTAGTGTACACTAAACACTTCTCTCAGTGAATGGAACTGTTTCCGAATAAGACATGCGCTTTAAATTAAAATCGATATTTCCTGAAAAAAAGAGATCAGCAGAGTATAGTAACATTTTCAAGTGAAACAATAATAAATAAACATTTTTTGCAAATTAGGCATTTTATAATTTTGAAAACCTCGCCTGCATTGGTTAAAGCCTGGTCTACAATCGTCGCAGAGAGCCCGTTGAGGCACCGTAAGCAAGCGCCGCGCCGCAAATCACCGATTCACATGGGAAAAAACGAATGACTAAATTTTTTCTATGAAAGATAAAACTTAAGTTTTTGAAAAATGAAATTTGAAGCGACGGCGAATGACTTATTTCCTTTTAATTATATGTTATATATTTTAGCCACATATAAGATCCGACAGGACTGGGGTATGGCGTCTGGACTACTAGGGCTGCCGCGCGGCAGTAGTTTGCCGACCACTGCTATTTAGGACCCTGTATAGTGTATACGTTCCTGTATGGGACCATATCCAGGTGCGCAGTAGTATTCCATGTCACCTACAGCTGCGTAATTTCCTATAGGTGAAATATATAGGATCCTATGTAGGATCATATATAGGAACCTGTACAGGAATTTTCAGCAGAGTCTCACCCTAAAATTATGTTCGTATTTTAACAAACAGGTTTATATCTTTGCCATCATGAAGAAAGTGACAACAAAGTGATTGGGTAGTTGGTCACACTATCTGAGAAGCAAATGCCTAATATATTTGCAAAAAATCATTCAAAATCATTGTGGACAACCACTGTCTTTTTGGACATTATTCTAAATTTTTAAACATGTAAATTATATACTACTTTTAACATTTAACTTACCATGGTCACTTGAATATTTAACAATTGTATTTATTATCCACCTGCATACTTTATAATTTATTAACTGTTTTTTTGAACTGCCGAACTTGAGAAATCCCTTAAGTGTCAAATCATTGTATACTGATTACAATTAATGATAAAAAATGATATTTCTGGATTTAGGGGACAAGTTTGCAATTTTAAGTATGCATGTCAAGTTAAGTTGGAATGACTGTTCAGTGACGTATTGGCAAACACAAAGGACGAGATACTTGATTGCGGGGGTTTGAAAAAAAATGATGTGTCGGTTTGAAATTAATAACCAGTACAGGAGCAGCTTGCCACTAGTGAAGTGGCAAACAAGATCACGTGACTGCTTGACAACGTGCGGGCGCACACACGTATGCTAATTCAGAGCGATCGAAAAACGAAGAAAGGGAACCGAGCAAAGTTGACTGGTGATATTTATCTGGCCTGGAGTGTGCAGACAAATGTATCTGTGCACGTACATATGTATACCTGCGACCACTTTATCCCGCGTGTATATCAGCCATTCACCGCGTCGACTCGTGCACACAGGGGCTGTTTGACAACGATCGAAATGTCCCATTGCTTAGGGGACCGGGCGACGAAAAAAATAAGTGGAATTGGCCAGATAAAGTGCACGTAGGCAGGAAACCCCTGCCAAGATAATCACTTGTTACACCGCGCAATTTCGAAAATGAATATCCATGATATGCAAAGTTTTTGAAGTATTCGGTTAATACGGCGAACAAAAAATAACTTTACTCGCCTTTTATCTAAAGAAATTTACTGCCGCTTACTTAAAAGTTTTTGCACTCTCTCTCCTTTTTATATCTTTCACGCTTATTTTGTGAGTGAAATAAGCTTCTTTCTTTAAATGAGGGAAAAACGAGTGTATTTGTACCACTAGGAATTGACAAAAAGGCGAGGGAGTACTCTGTCAAGCGGACGAAGAATTTAATTAAAACTTTTCACATTCTACTTCCTAAAAACGTGCCAAGATTTTTTCTCACGAAATTACTTCTCGACTTCCGACAATTTTCTCTCTAAATTCCACGTCTTGAAGACCTTTTTTAATTTTAAAACTTGCTCTCGTCCTCACATTACGCTGCGAGAACAAAACGGCAACGGCGGGAAAGTTTTACGAGCATTTCTCCCTCGATTTAGGAGGGGTTTCTTTTAGACTTAAGAGTGCTAAACCGAGGACCAAAGTTAAGAGGATTAAGCAAATCCTTCGAATCCTCCTTCGACATAATTCACGTTGCTCAAGTTTCTGAAAGTTGCATTTTGATGAAACTTGAGCACGTTTTAATGTAAACTAGTGTCGCCAGATAATTAAGAGATTTAGCTGAGATTCGAGGAAGTTTTCTTTTTGTAAAATAATCTGGGACAAGACTTTGTTTAACACTTAATCTGTAAAAGTGTAAAGCTGGACTCGCCACTTCAAACAGGTGTTGGCTGCCACGACATATATATGACTGCCACCAAGTTTTTCTGTCATTTTTTTCTTCGTTTTCCATGAATCGAGCTAAGGGTTACGGTCACGGTAAATTATGTCTCGCCGTAATTCACGCCGGGGGGTCTGAACTTTTGTACTCGAATACATAATACAATTCATTTCCAATTTCAATGTCATTTTTAATTTACAAAGCGAATCATTATGTATTATGTATGCGTCATGTCTTTATAGTTTGAACTGGAGAATTCTAAGGGAATATTGACTTCTTCCCCAATGCAAACTATAGGCATATATTATACATAATACTAATTCTTTTAATTCGAATACATTTGTACCCAAATCCTAAGAAATTTTATTTTGTATAACTTAAAAAACAATTTTAATACAAACAAAAATTATATTTTTAATTGTAATTTTTTATTCGAATTTATAATACGAAAAACTGTGCATAAGAAGATTACCACGATCTTCGTATTCATGGAAAAATATGTTTAATTTGCCAAAGTAAAAAGTAATTTCAGTTTTATATTTTTAATAATAACACGTAGCAACTATTCTCAGAGCGCACGTTTTTAAACTTCAAGGACTCTCGACACCTTGATATAACCTCAGACTGTTACCTTCGTAATAACTGTATCGAAATTCATACGAAAAATAAAGTTAATCTATCCTTTAAGGCTTAACCAAAATTATAGTTTACACATCTTATGCCGGTCTCTTCTTGTTATAAATTTAAACGAGCGTCGGCTTAACTCTGCATGATCTTCATGCATAGTACTGCGCCAGTACTGCCCGCCAGAATTGGCGCAGGACTGAAAGTCAGTACCTAACATAGTTATCATCCCAATGTCCTGACAGTACTGGCAGTAAGTATTGCGTCGACGCTAGCAGTGCGCCAGTAGCCAATTTCCTATTGGGCCCCGTGCAGAAATTGCTTAACTTATTCCCAAGTTCCGATCTGGGCCCGATCGGATTTTCCACATGTAGCCGCAAGAGGGCAGATGGTGTGGATCACGTTGGAACCAAGTCGGGTCGGGTTAGGTTAGAAAAGATTATGTAAAGTTTGTTGTTGTCGAGATATTGTTTTGTTCACATCGAACTTAAAATGCTAAAAGCAAAAAGTACATTGCGAGTTCGAAAACACCGAATTGTTGGTGAGATTTCTTATATCCGCCATGAACACGAGAATAAACTTCCGAAAAGCGTTTACCTCCGATTAATTCGAAACTTCATATACCTATGTACTTTGAAGCGCTGATCACGAATATGATAGTGAAACTACCCGCAAATTTGATTTTCAAGGTCGAAACACACCCAAAAAACTGTGCAAATCTCATGTTTTCCGTTTATTTAATACAATAACAAAAATTTATTAAAAAAAGTTTTAAATATAATTTGTACATCTTTCAATAACATACATTTTATGTTGAATATGTTTATACCCTGTGACAGGGCTCACCAGAAGGCAGGTCATTCACTGCATTGGCTGCCAGTGGCAGCCAAGAGACTAGGTCAAACTAGCCCTAATATATCTTGTTCGGACTGGTTCCTAGCCCTTCACGGTCATTATAGAGTAGAATAGTAGATTGTAGACTTGTAGAGTTTACACTCTTCAAAATAAAGAAGAAGGGATTTTGGCGGCCGTCGTTTTTCTTTATTCTTTCTGAATTTTAATTCAAAACTCTCCAAATTTTTCCACCTTTTTAAAGCTTTAATTTTAGGTTTAATTTGCAGACAAATTTGATTCACTTTGTAAATTAAAAATGAAATTGAAATTGGAAATGATTTGTACTGTAAATTCGAGAGCAAAAGTTCAGACCCCCCGGCGTGAATGCTGGCCAGACGTAACTTACCGTGACCGTAACCCTTCGCTCGATTCCTGGAAAATGAAGAAAAAAATGACAGAAAAACTTGGCGGCAGTCATATACTTGTCGTGGCAGCCAGCACCTGCTTGAAGTGGCGAGCTCTGCCCTACGATTGATAGTTTTCAAGAAAATATATGATAAATATGAAAAATTACAGAAATACTGTAAAATGTTTAGCAGTTCGACTTAATCTGTATGTAAAAATGATTAAAATTATAAAATTATAACAACAATATGTATCCTTAAAAGATCTAATAATTTTTACTTGTTTTTGGAATATTTTAAAAAGATTCTTTAGATATTTATATTCTCAAGGTCGAATGTCATATATTGCGAAATTATTGACTTTTGAGATTAGGGACGTCCGACTTCGTTTATTCCTCTAAAACTGCACGAAAATAATTTCCATTCCTAAAGTTGCACGTCAACTTCTTATGCATTCATATTACTTGAAAACATTACTTTATACAAAACATACGAATCTGCGGATTAGTAACAGTACAGATTAAATGATTTTAATATTTTCTCGAACATTATCTCACTATTAAAATCTCATTCCACGTACGCCTGTGCGTTAGTCAAACAAAAACCTTCCAAAAGAATATTAAAAAGATTAAAAAATATTTGTAATTGAAATTCATTTATGTATGTGCGTGTTATGTGTAATAGTTCTAAATTTGAACATTGTTTTTTAAAACATAATATTTTTCTCCGAAATTCAAACTCTCAACCATAAATTCAAGAAATAAAAACAGTTCAATAATGTATAATATTGACAAAATTTTAAAATCGACTAATTTCAGAAATAAAACATTAAAGGGGCCATATCTGGGCCAGTTCGGGCCCCCACTTTGGATACCCAGATCTGGGTTCTGTCGGGTATGACGTTTTATTTACGGTCTGGCGCTAGACAGATTACCCTATCCAAACGGGGCCACATTTTTCCCATCGGGGCCCGATCGGCGCCCTACCAAAATTTCTGCTCGTGGCAGCTCTTAGATTTAGACTAATATCTACGATTCCCTGTCAAAAAGACTGCTGTGAAAAACAAAAAAGAGGTAACTGTATTTGCGTATTGTCACCTGATTCACAATTGTTTTATATTTAAACATACTGTAAACAACTGTGAATCGGGGGATAAATCCCAAATGAAGTTACCGCTTTCTTTTTTTGCAAAGCAGTATAAATCTACTTACAATAGATCGTTTCCACCTCGATATACACATTGAAAATTTTTTCAATCAAATCAAACATTTTTAGCATGAAGATACTTCAAATCTAAATTGATGCTTGCCTCGCTAGACTTCCTCTAAATTAAAGACATGAAATTGCTAGATTTTTCGGACGATTTGTGGCTTCTTGACGGCTGATCGTTACGCCAATGTCGCGGTACTTTAGCAACACAAAAGGGGCTCAAATGTCGACCAACTGTCACGGCCCGCTGCCTTCCAACCCCGGACCTCTCCTCATAGCCTTCGTCATGCTCCGGGAGAAACGCGAGAGGAATGTTGATAGAACGAGAAAAATAAGTGATGGGGAGATATGGAGAGAAGTCGTAGCGACAAAAGCAGGAAACAACAAAAGCTCGACCATCTAGGAAGAGCGGCAGGAAACATCGCGGTAGCTGGCGACCTAATCTGTTATAGTCATAAAACCCTGTTTTGCCCCTTTATCTGGCGACCCCTTCCTTCGCCTCTCTCTCTATATTCCGATGCTCCCTTAATTTCCACTTGAATAGCCCTTAAGGACTGGGTGAAGGGTGGAGACCGACGACACGAAATCGCAGGAGGGGTGAATATGTTACAATTATCGCTAAACCGAACTTCCCGAGAGGCGGAGGAAGCACAACGAGCCAGTGGAAGTTTAGGGTCGACACTTACAACAATGCCAGGGCGTTTCAGAAACCCCAATCTCGGGATGACGGCTATAGTATCCCGGGGGATGGCAATACTATTTTTTAGGATGAGCCGCAGAATGGCGGGTGAAATGAAATTTTTGTAGGTATATACTCAAGTGTGACGTTGATAGTCATCTTCTTTCCCCAACTCCGTTCATCTTACCCTGCCGACCGCTCAATATAACCCTCCTAAGCTATGGCAACTGGGAATCTCGTTATCGTCCTTATTACGCGAAGGGTGAATCCTTTTCACAGGGGTTGCTCGGATCGTAAAAATGCCAAGAATTCCGCGCCCGTAACTTAGTACAAATTACTCAGGATTCCCGGGCACTTCTTGAGTTCTCGACGAGTGCTCTTTTTGTCAATATCTTCTTATATCTCTACAGCTCAATCTCTTCTTGTTTTTTCTGCTCATTTTCACGAAGATATGCACTGAAAAAAGGTTTTTCTTTAAAATCAACAAACAGCTCTAGTTAACCTAAATATAGTTGAAATAACACGGATTCCTTACTAATGAAATTATGGTCATACAGTTGATTTGACTATACCAACCTAATGATACCTAGTAAACGAAACCTAGTTTCCTTAGCGTGGCAACTGTAGTTGATAATTATTACGTTTTTCTACATTTATCCAGAAGAGAGACGCTGCGTGGAGTAAAGTGTCCAAATCTAGATTGCCTAAATCACTTGTAAATATTTTTAACAGTAGTGGAGTAAATTCATGATCATAAGCACAATAGGATCTTTCATAAACAATTTCAAGTGAATTTAGTATTCAAAGTTTGATGTAAGAACGACTGTTCAGATTTTCGAACACCTAACCTCTTTCGTTGTTCAAGTCCATTGGTGCAACGAAGGAATCTGTTGGATATAATACTGTATGCTGCTAGTGCAACTCAGGTTCAAGAAAAATAAATATTTTCTAAAATTGGAAAAAATTTCGAGATACAACAATTAGATACATACAGGATAATATGAAATATACTCGTATGTGATGTACTTAGGATTATTAACATTTGAAACTCATTTCGTCGGGTCAACAATGCTATTCATAATTATTGCAACTTGTTTGCATTTTCAAAACAGATAGATATTTTAGTTGAAGCAACGTATTTTCCTTGTTTTTATAAGTAAGATGAATCTTGTCAATATAAGTAGGTTTGCAAAGTTGTCGCCTGTCCTAACTAGGCAAAGCAGTTGATACAGGTATGTGAAGCTGGCACAACACTATGAAGGTATAGAGATGCAACCTATTTCATAATTAAGGGCTCATTTAGGGCTCATTTAGGGCTAATTTGGGCCCGTGGTCCGAAATTTTGGGCTCTTTTATTTTTTGAAAAAAATAGTGTTTGCGCTGGCTTAACGTTAAGCTACCCGAACATTGCTGTAAAACGTGCAAAAATGATTTCACAGAAAATTCACCTTATACAATAATTTAGGGCTTATGGCTCTGGGAATATGGTAATAAAAAATAAAATAAAAATGGTTTAAACCATTTTTTTGTAAACAATTCTAGTAAAAATGAAGTAAACAATTTTCTTCCTTTACCCTATGTAAGGCTCACTTGGGGCTCCATAAATATGATATTTGAATTGAACAATAAATTGTTTGAGCAACTATCATTTAAACAAATTTGCCAAAACAAAATATTTTCTTTTCTTTTTTCTTGCATTATTTCAGGCTCATTTGAGGCTCCCTAAAAATCGTCGGCCGAAGGTCGCGCGATATTTCATTTGCCCTTTTTTTGTTATATATGGTATTGTGCCATCTTAATGATATAAAAAATACAAGAAGAAAACAATAAAACCAATTTTTACTCTTCGCATAATTTAGGGCTCATTGAGGACTAATTTGGGCCAGTAGTCCCAAATTTTTGGCTCTTTTATTTTTTGAAAAAATAGTGTTTGCGCTAGATTAACGTTAAGCTGGCCGAACATTGCTTCGAATGAGTAAATAAACACCTTCTCCCCGGGACTACCCCTAGAGAAGCCACATTTCGTGATCAGTATATTCTCAACAATCAGGAAAATAGTGGCAGAATCGTTACCTAATTTAACTCGCCAAAAACGGCCTCGGCTCTCCGACTAATAGGGTAATGGAAGAAAATTGTTTACTTCATTTTTACTAGAATTGTTTAAACAAAAATTGTTTAAATCATTTTTATTATATTTTTTATTATCATATTCCCAGAGTCCTAAATGACCCCTAAATTATTGTATGAGGGGAATTTTCCGTGAAATCATTTTTGCACAATTTACAGCAATGTTCGGCCAGCTTAACGTTAAGCTGCCGCAAACACTATTTTTTTCAAAAAATAAGAGCCCAAAATTTAGGACCGTCAGCCGAAATTAGCCCTAAATTATGAAATAGGCCACATCTCTATACCTTCACAGTGCTGTGACAGCTTAACATACCTAGTTGATACCTTGTATACGGATACAAGGAATTTTTTCCGGTGTGTTGAAAAGTTAAAGGAAAGAAAGAAAGAGGAGAAAAAACCAAAAAAGATAAAGAGAGATGAGATACGCAAACCGTTTATCATAATGAAAATCATCCGGAGTAGATAGGTTTCGAGCTGGGGCAGATGACTTATAGTTCAGAAATTTGGTAGATTGGCTTCTGAAAAAATAACTGCATTAATATTTTTAATGAGAAAGCTTCACAAGGGTTTTTTTTTGACATATTAAGATTTAATCCAGCTCAATTTCCAAACGAATTCTCTTTTAAACAGTTCCAAACGTTACTTTTAGGTGGACGGATCATTCCCATTGCACTGTGGAGCAAAATGTCCAGCAGGAAAAAGAAAGAGGACAAAATGATGAGAAAACCTTGAGATAAAAATAAGTTGATATCCCAGGGGAGCGAGGTGAGATGATCTTTTTCAGAAAAGTTTAATTTTAAAAATAAAAGAATTGATTTTCCATCTAGTCAAAAATGACAAGCATTTTCAGTTATTAGAAGAGTTTACTTGATCAATAGTTGATTTATATTTTCACAGATAGTGGAATGACATCTACGCTGATCGATAGTAACTACCTCTGACGATAATACAGATTCCTTTAAATTACTCATATCATAAATGTAACATCTAGCTTGAAATACTGTATATTTCTGAAAAACAATTTTTCTTTCGATCTCTCTAATAGATTCATAGGAAAAGCACCCTGCCAGCAATTGAAAGTTCTGTTGTTAGATTTCCAATAGAGGGAAGTGAAAAGACCTTTTTTTAACCAAATTTAATTTTATTTTTAATAGGTTTTGAGTTATGGTATCTTTTTTAATTCCTACATTTTTGGATTTTCAGCGGATTTCAAAAAACACCTACAACTTTGTATCTGATTGCTGTATGAAAAAGTGTACAATCTACAGCATTACCATGTTCTACGACGAATGACGTTAGCGAAAGTTCAAAATGTTTATGAGAAAATTGTTCAGGAAGGTTCAGGGATGTTTTCTGGAAAGTTTTAGCTTAATTGGAATAATACTTAACCCTACACGGATCCTGCGGGGGACAAATGTGCCCCACACCAAATTTATTTAATTCTCCTGAAAAAATATCTCTGATTTTTTGGTGCAGACCCTAACCATAATTCAGTTCGACTATCCTACTCGTTAATTTTTTTATGTAGTCCAGTCACTTTAAGCGTGAATATTGCAGAGAGGAAAAATGTTAAAGAAAAACCGTAAAGTACATGTCAATGTGTCTTTATTCCTGCGTCGATTGCATGCTTAGCTGTTATTGTCCAAAAATCTGGTGAGGAACTGTCATCACTTATTTGTCGAAAAGCACTGAAATAATGCGCTTGGAGTAGATAGGTCAACTTCGAGAAGCTCCTGTATTGTCAAATTTGTTTAAAAAATTTCGATTTTTTCTTTTATTTATTCTTCAAAGCCTTAGGAACTTTTATCTTTTTCAAACAATTAATTATTTCCATAAACGTGACTATAAAGTGGTTTTTAAGAGAAAAAAATTATCTTTAGTACTATTATACCTAGGACAACAACAAAAAAATATATATTCATTTTCTGTTAATACATCCATATAAAAACGTTCGATCAATAATGACGCAGTAGAGATGTTGGCTTCATTGAAGTGTATAGTGGCGCATGCAAAGAACCGGGCGGGCTTCTGGATCCTCAGTTATCCTAAGTTCATTTTTTTTATACAATCTATTTATATGGTTTCAATACTTTTCCCTTTTCAAAAATTAACATCTCTTTCATGTTTTGGTAGGTGTAGTAGCATTCAAGATAATTTTTTTTCTTCTAAACTACTTAATAGTCAGGTTTATAAAAATATGACATTTTTGAAAAAAGACATGGCTTTGAAGAACAAATAAAAAAAATAAAAATTTTATATGCAAATTTGACAATACAGGAGCTTCTCAAAGTAGACCTATCTACTCGAAGTGCATTATTTTGGTGCTTTCAGGCAAATATAAGCTGCCAGTTCCTCGTCAGATTTTTGCACAATAACCGCTAAGCATGCAATCCACGAAAAAATAAAGGCATATTAACATGCACTGTACAGTTTTTTAAAACCATTTTTCTTATCTGCGATATTTATGCCCAAAGTGAATTGATTCTTTGTAATTTAAGTGAAAATTATATTAAAAATTACTAAACATGTGATATATATCAATGTAAAATTGTTTCCTTTAATTTTATTCATATAGTGAATAATTGTTTTTCTGATCCAAGATATCGAGAATATACGAACTAAAAAGTGCCGATGCTGTGACTGCAGTGTCGCAGGAAAGAGAGAGAAGTTGCAACCAACCTGTGTTTGACGAACATGAGGCGGTCTTGTGAGGTATGTTAAGCTGACGTAACCACATCTTCGAATCAAGTTGAAACCTATCTTATAATTAAGGGCTCATTTAATACTCTATTGCCAAATTTAATGCTCCATTATTTAAAAAAACGGGGGTTACACTAGCTAACGTTAAGCTGACGGAACCCCATGTGAAATAAACGTTTAATAGAGTTCTATCGTATCACATAATTGAAGGCTTATTAAATGCTCTCCAAAACCACCGAAAATTATTTTCCAAAAGCCAACCCCTAATACTGAAAAACCACCCTTAATATAAATTATGCAAAAATTGTAAATCTGATCATACTATAATTAAGGGCTCATTTAATGCTCATTTAATGCCCTATTGCCAAATTTAATGCTTCACTATTTTTTGTAAACCGCGGGTTACGTTAGCTTAACCTAAGTTGACGGACCCCTATGGGAAATAAACGTTGAATCGAGTTCTGTCCTATCACATAATTAAAGGCACATTTAATGCTCTCCAAAATCACCAAAAAATATTTTCCAAAATCCACCCCTAATACTGAAAAACCGCCCTTAATATAAATTATGCACAAATTGTAAATCTGACCATACTATAATTAAGAGCTCATTTAATGCTCATTTAATGACCTATTGCAGACATGCCCAACCTGGAGAACCTGGAAACTCAGACCCAAGCAGCACCGCAGATACGAAATATCTGTTAGGGTGCTTGGGCGATAAACTTTTCAATATAAATTTGTAATGGTGACTAGAATTTTAATTATTTTATTTCAGCATGTTTACATTTAGTTTTAAATAATGTAATTCAAAGGAGAATTGTGCAAATTATTTATTTTGAATTATTCAATATTTTAATATTACAGTTGTGCTTGAGTAATACTTTCGAAAGTTTAACAATATACTAACATGATGTACAAGGAAGAAGGATATTATTAGCATACTTCAATTATATAACTTATCCTTCTACCTTGTACATCATGTTAGTATATTGTTAAACTTTCAAAAGTATCAGTCAACCACAACTGTGATATTCAAATATTTAATAATTTTAAATAAATAAATACTTTGCACAGTTCTCATTTGAATTACATTATTTGAATATAAATGTAAACATGCCGCAATAAAATAATTAAAATTCTAGTCATCATTACAAATGTATATTGAAAAGTTAGTCGCCCCAAGCACCCTGTCAGATATTTCATATCTGCGGTGCTGCTTGGGTCTGAGCCAACCACCACTCTCGCTCTCCAGCCGAAATAGTGATAAGCGCAAAACATGTGTGGCTGGCGGGAATTTCTCCAGGTTGGGCATGTCTGCCCTATTGTCAAATTGAAGGCTTCACTATTTTTTTAACCGGGGGTTACGCTAGGTTAACGTTAAGTTGACGGAACCTTATGGGAAATAAACGTTGAATCGAGTTCTGTCCTATCATATAATTAAAGGCACATTTAATGCTCTCCAAATCCACGAAAGTTAATTAGAAAAGAAATGACATGATTTTTTCAAAAGAATGTCAAAAACACGATTTTTATTGGTTTAAACATTTTTTTAAACATTTTAAATTCATTTAAACGGGATGTCAAATACGCCAATCTCTTCGACATTAAAAAAAAGAGAATGGTGCATATTAACATCTGATTCCGATGAAAGGAAAAAATTTTGTACAAGGAATCCAAATGGGGGACATTTGTCACCCGCATGATCTGGTGAGGGCAAAAAAATATATAGGATCCGTCTATGGTTAAGAAACTGTTGATGTTTTAATTTTCTGGCGCAATGGATTTTCTCCCGAGTAGGACAGGGCTCGCCACTTCAAGCAGGTGATGGCTGCCACGACAAGTGTATGACTGCCGCCAAGTTTTTCTGTCATTTTTTACTTCGTTTTCCAGTAATCGAGCGAAGGGTCACGCTCACGGTAAATTACGTCTCGCCGTCATTCACGCCGGGGGTCTGAACTTTTGTACTCGAATTTACAATACAATTCATTTCCAATTTCATTTTTAATTTACAAAGTGAATGAAATTTGTCTGCAAATTAAACATTAAACTAAAGCTTTAAAAAGGTAGAACAATTTGGAGAGTTTTGAATTAAAATTCAGAAAGAATAAAGAAAAACGACGGCCGCCAAATGACCGTGAAGGGCTAGGAACCAGTCGAACGACAAGATTTATTAGGGCCAGTTTGACCTCTTGGCCCAGTCGGTAATCCGATACTCCAGCGTTAGGTACAAGTGTGTTTCATAGCCAGCGAAGTTCTTGTAATTAAAATACGAGAAATATGGAAAATCATGGTCTATAATAAATATTTCTTTATCTCTTATGAAAATATTTAAATGTTGCCATTTCTAGGGTTGTTTCTTTACCAAAAATAAAATATATTACTGTAGTTAAGTCTGTGTCGATCAGCAGAGCACATCGTTAAAATATAATGTGTTATATAAAAGTTGTTCGATTAAATTATCCTGATAGCTATACAAAATTGTATGATATAAATATAGTGAAGTTTTTCAATCACAAAATAGAAAATAATTTGAAACCTAATAATTGTAGAAAACGAAAGTAGCATGAAAGTCTGTGCGAAAGAAATGTTCTTAAATGTAGCAGAAATGCGTTATGTAATAATAAATAATTCAATTATTTCTTGCTTAATATACATGAAAAATATCTTGGAAAAAAATTAAAATATATTTCTGAGTATCGCAGTAATGATAATGATGATATTACTAATAGATACATTATTATTGTGTATGGAAAAATGTGAATCATGGAGGAAAATAATGATTTGATAAATATTCTATTTTTAGCGCAACTATTTTTGAAAGCGCTGTTTACAAAATTGAAATAATAAAATAAAACAGTGTGATTTCATAAAATATTGTTATAAATTCTTTTTAAAAAACGCTTCCAAGCACCAAAGTTTGTAGCAATCTAAATAGTATTTTAACCCGTTAACCACAGGGCTTTTTTTGTACAGTCGAAACTGTGCGTGAGGCTTCTATCCTTGAGTACAATTTTTAGGTGTGGCTAAGAACCGGTCTCCTTGCTTGGTATTTCGTTGATTTGGAATTTCAGCCTGGGTCAAATCGATGAAACTGAAGTTTCCAACGTTTATGTGAAACGAAAAATAAAAAATATAAAACTGTCCTTACCTAAAATTTTAGACATGGATAGTATAGATTTTGGCAGTGAATAGTTGCCAAAAAAATTTCACCCCCCTAGCTTCCGGGGAACGCAGTCATTTACAATCCCTAAGTCTCAAAAAACAAATTAAAAATTCTAAAATCAGTTCCAAGTTTCTTACCTAAAATGTTAAGACATAAATAGTGTAGATTTTGGTAGTAAATAGTAACAAAAAAAGTTTCACCTCCCTAGCTGTCGGGGAACGCAGTCATTTACAACCCCTAGGCCTCAAAAAACAAATTAAAAATTCTAAAATCAGTTCCAAGTTTCTTACCTAAAATGTTAAGACATAAATAGTGTAGATTTTGGTAGTAAATAGTAACAAAAAAAGTTTCACCTCCCTAGCTGTCGGGGAACGCAGTCATTTTCAACCCCTAAGTCTCAAAAAACAAAGAAGAAATTCTAAAATCAGTTCCAAGTTCTTATTTTTCAAGAAAATACATTTTTAATTGAATGACTTTAATGTATGTCCCGTTGCCAGGAAGTTGAAAATGTTAAGTCCCAACAAGAAATAACAGCAATAAGATATTTTTAATTGTATTAGAATTAGCTGTAATATATGAGTAGGTCAATTGTGTTGCTCTATTTGTACAAACACGCATTGAATGACAGAACTTGTAAGTGGGTGGCCGTTTAAATCGAGGGAAAAAATTCCTTTTTTTCCCGACTCACAACATTTTTTCACGTTTATTGAAATTTAGATTCGAACTTTTGAAGCTGACAATTTTTTCGTTTGAATTTATAAGAACTGAACTTCAAATTAAAAAATTCAAGGTCAAATTGTTTTAAATTTTAAAGTTTTGAAATTAAAACTTGAAATTTATCAATTCAAACGCTCAATAATTGACACGTATAAAATAAAAGATATTAACACTTTTCAATTGAACAG
>NC_046664.1:106135851-106138029 GCF_010883055.1 Belonocnema kinseyi | reverse complement strand
AAAACATTCATAATTTTTCAACCATTAATGCGATTGATCTCAAAATTTCCAGAAAACTTCTTTGAACCTTAATAAACAACTTTGTCACTGCAAGTTTTTCGTAGCTTGAAATTCGCTCGATAAACGAAGCAATTGAATATTGAAATTCATGATTTTTGCAAAGCCTCACAAAAAAATTAACAACTCAGTGATTCTTCAATTTCGAATACTCGAACTACAGTTTAATTTTAAAAATCTATAATTAATTTACATGCAAATTTGATCAACTTAAAACGTTTTTTGTCAAAAATTACAATTGCAAGCGCTATTGATTTTTAATTTTTCAGGTCTTCAACACTGAATTTTAACATTCTTTAAAGTGAAAGTGTCAACTTAAAAACAAAGACTTAAAATGAAAAATTTTGATAGCCAAATATTTTGAAACTACAAATTGGAAACTGAAAATCATAATTTACAAAATTTTCTTAACATAAAAAAATAAGCCAACTTATTTTAAACTGCATTATACATCGTGTGACATGATATTTGTGATATTTAAAAGAAAAGGGAGAAGGGTTATTGATCTAGAAGATTGGTTTCATTGTGGTCACAGTGATTTTGCAAGGAAATATAATTTGCCGGAAATTATATCTTGCAACCTATCACAATAGTTTATCTGCGAAAAAAACGTTGGCACTAACAAAAGCTCTTAGTATATTTGAGACGGTTGAATCTCGCGCTTCGCGCTCGTACATGATTACACCTCGCGCTTCGCGCTCGGGTATTTATTCTTTGCATTTGGAATGCTTGAAAAAAACTTTATCAAAAAGATCTCTTTTAGATGGCAGTATTTATATGCGTCTTCCTATTCTGAATTGTCTACTTAATTAAGTATAGTCAAAGATTAAGTTTCTCAAAGCTCTGTAGGCTTTGAGGTACACTTTCTCATTGTGCCACTCGCGCTGCGCGCTCGATTTCCGACAGACATTTGTAAACAGGTTTTGATGAATTTTTTTTTCTCGTAAGTTTCGTCGTTTTTCCACACATTTATTTTTTATTTTATTTTATTTTTTTAATTTTATTTTTCACGAATAAAACAAAAAGTTCGCGTCCTATCAAGAAGTGATTCTTAACGAAATTGTAGATCTTTTTTGGGATAACAATTTTTATTAATTCATCTTTTTTCGTATCCAACATAGTTTGTCCACAAAATGGTATATGAAAAAAATGTAAAACAACACACAAATGTGAGTAATTTAAACAGATTTGCGCTTTACTAAATTACTTAGAGTACATATATTTTTATATATTAAACTCGTACCAACATTAAATTTTTTACACAAATTACGGAATGCCCAAAAGTAAAATTGAACAATATTGATGAAAAAAGCAATGTATTTATTTATCCCAAATCATCTACAATAGATAGGAACGCCTTAGGGGTTGAAAATGACTGCGTTCCCCGGCAGCTAGAGGAATGATGAGTCTGAAGTTCCCAACGTTTACAAAAAACGAAAAAAACGAAAAATAAAATATTTGAAAAGTCAAAATGTTTTCATTGTTTATGACAGTATTATGTGCCAAAAGTCCCATCTTAAAGTTCCAGCCCTCTAGCGTATGTGGAACCCACCCCAAATCAACCCCTAGATATAATAAAATTCGTTAAAAATACACAATTTCGAAAAGTCAAAATGTTTTTAATAATTATTGCTGCATTTAGTGCTGAAAATGCCACCAAAAAGTTTCATCCCTCTAGTGAATGTGGAACACACCCCAAATCAACCCCTGCACACTATAAAATTCGTTAAAAATACACAATTTCGAAAAGTCAAAATGTTTTTAATGATTATCCCTGCATTTCGAGCCAAAAGTACCACAAAAAAGTTTCATCCCTCTAGTGCATGTGGAACACACCCCAAATCAACCCTGCACACTATAAAATTCGTTAAAAATACACAATTTCTAAAAGTCAAAATGTTTTTAATGATCATCCCTGCATTTACAGCCAAAAGTACCACAAAAAAGTTTCATCCTTCTAGTGCATGTGGAACACACCCCAAATCAACCCCTGCAAACTATTAAATTCGTTAATAATACACAATTTCGAAAAGTCAAAAGGTTTTTAATGATTATCCCTGCATTTAGAGCCAAAAGTACCACAAAAAAGTTTCATCCCTCTAGTGCATGTGGAACACACCC
>NC_046664.1:106127918-106135751 GCF_010883055.1 Belonocnema kinseyi | reverse complement strand
TCGTTAAAAATACACAATTTCGAAAAGTCAAAATGTTTTAAATGATTATCGCTGAATTTAGTGCCTAAAGTGCAACTAAAAAGTTTCATCCCTCTAGTGCATATGGAACACATCCCAAATCAACCCCTGTACACTATACAATTCGTTAAAAATACACAATTTCGAAAAGTCAAAATGTTTTCAATGATTATCGATGAATTTAGTGCCTAAAGTGCAACTAAACAGTTTCATCCCTCTAGTGCATGTGGAACACACCCCAAATCAACCCCTGCACACTATAAAATTTATTAAAAATACACAATTTCGAAAAGTCAAAATGTTTTTAATGATTATCCCTGCATTTAGAGCCAAAAGTACCACTAAAAAGTTTCATCCTTCTAGTGCATGTGGAACACACCCCAAATCAACCCCTGCACACTTTTAGAAATGGTGTATTTTTAACGAATTTTATAGTGTGCAGGGGTTGATTTGGGGTGTGTTCCACATGCACTAGAGGGATGAAACTTTTTTATGGTACTTTTGGCTCTAAATGCAGGGATAATCATTAAAAACATTTTGACTTTTCGAAATTGTGTATTTTTAACGAATTTTATAGTGTGCAGGGGATGATTTGGGGTGTGTTCCACATGCACTAGAGGGATGAAACTGTTTAGTTGCATTTTCGGCACTAAATGCAGCAATAATCATTAAACATTTTGACTTTTCAAAATTGTGTATTTTTAACGAATTTTATAGTGTGCAGGGGTTAATTTGGGGTGTGTTCCACATGTACTAGAGGGATGAAACTTTTTAGTTCCACTTCAGGAACTAAATGCAGCGATAATCATTTAAAACATTTTGACTTTTCGAAATTGTGTATTTTTAACGAATTTTATAGTGTGCAGGGGTTGATTTGGGGTGTGTTCCACATGTACTAGAGGGATGAAACTTTTTAGTTCCACTTTAGGAACTAAATGCAGCAATAATCATTTAAAACATTTTGACTTTTCGAAATTGTGTATTTTTAACGAATTTTATAGTGTGCAGGGGTTGATTTGGGTGTGTGCCACATGTACCAGAGGGATGAATCTTTTTTGTGGTACTTTTGGCTCTAAATGCAAGGATAATCATTAAAAACATTTTGACTTTTCGAAATTGTGTATTTTTAATGAATTTTATAGTGAGCAGGGGTTGATTTGGGGTGTGTTCCACATGCACTAGAGGGATGAAACTTTTTTGCGGTACTTTCAGCTCTAAATGCAGGGATAATCATTAAAAACATTTTGACTTTTCGAAATTGTGTATTTTTAATGAATTTTATAGTGTGCAGGGGTTGATTTGGGGTGTGTTCCACATGCACTAGAGGGATGAAACTTTTTACTTGCACTTTAGGCACTAAATGCAGCGATAATCATTTAGAACATTTTGACTTTTCGAAACTGTGTATTTTTAACGAATTTTATAGTGTGCAGGGGTTGATTTGGGGTGTGTTCCACATGCACTACAGGGATGAAACTTTTGGTCGCATTTTCGGCACTAAATGCAGCAATAATCATTAAAAACATTTTGACTTTTCGAAATTGTGTATTTTTAACGAATTTTATTATATATAGGGGTTGATTTCGGGTGGGTTCAACATACGCTAGAGGGCTGAAACTTTAAGATGGGACTTTTGGCACATATTACTGTCATAAACAATGAAAACATTTTGACTTTTCAAATATTTTATTTTTCGTTTTTTTCGTTTTTTGTAAACGTTGGGAACTGCAGACTCATCATTATCTTTCAATTTTAGTAGAAAGTAGAAGTTGATTAAAATTAAGTGAAACTTGTAGTTATAGTCTTTACGCCTCGCGTTATACATTTTATGCAGACATGAATAATGAGAGACTAAGAACCGACATACAACTAACACGCCTTGCAGACTGCAGTTAGCTGTTAGATGAAAGTACAGATGTACCATATTATTTCGAAGTACGAATATAATTTTACTATGAATATAAAAATTAATTACTGTTTAACAGTTCAAGGCGAGCTAGGCAAAAACTATCAAACTTAATAAGGATTAGCTAATTATCACGTGGCATGTCGATAAAGTTCAATGCAAACATAATGAGTGAAGAACAAGGTTTATCGTAAGACTGAAATGCATCGATAAGTGTACCGTCTCTATACAAATAATATCCTGACTAGGAATTTATTTGCTAACAATCGCGTAACTCGTATGAAACCTTTGAGCATCGCATATTTTATACACTGAATCAATTATGATTATAATTTACCTCGACGGGTTACGCCGAAGAAAATAGTAAAGTACCTCAGTACACTATAGTATTAATGTGCGATTGTACGCTACGCATGGGAGGTAGAGGCGAAGTAGAAATGTCGCTGAATTGTTATGCGGCGTGTTTATTTTGATTCCAACATAGATATCATTTGACACTTACATCTCCCATAGGCTTCAATTTCACAGGAGAAACTTCTACTGGCTTAGAAATAAAACAATAGATTGATAATACTCTGACTGTTGATCCTGAACGATGCCAAATGTAAATAGTTTGAGTACTTTCACAGAAAAAACTAGAAGTAAATTTTGCTGCAGATAATTTTGTATTTGTACCTGCTAGTATAGTTAGAAGATAAATATTACCCTTAGCATGATTTAAACTGTCTGCTATTACCTGTTCGCACGGATAAACAGTAAATATTACCTTGAGTTGAATGTAACTGTCATTTTAGGCAGGTACAGGGCACTATCTACTATCGGCGAGAACATCATAGGCATCTGCCTTTGAAGCTTAACAGTTCAGTCAAAAAAAAAAAAAAAAGATAGCACAACAAAAAAATTGAACTGCGAAAGAATTCACGTGGCCTCATTGTAGTGAAGCTGTTTTGTAAACACAGAAGAATATCTGAGGTGTCATGGCAAAAATTGCCCACCTGGGGTAATTTTTGTTGGAGATAATCTTTACCCTGAAATTCGGGTTAAGATTACATTTATAGTTCTTTCTGTGTTTATAGATTAGGCCACATTATACAGAATCGAATAAAGTCTAATAATAAACTGTTTCAGTTGTAACTTATTGACGTTAAGGACATTATCACAACTTAATACTGCTGTTACTGGCTTTTCGATCGATCATATGAAATTTAAACTAGATTAATCGAGTGTGTTTCAAACCGCTCTGGCATTAATTAAATTCTACCTCGAACATAATCTTTATCGAGACTATCCAGTAAATTGATAAATTCGATTATACGTGTGATAAATTTAGAAGTGTATAAATTCATCTAATTGGAATCTACAGCTGGTACAATATTGTGGAGGAATTAAGGTATTTTTGTTAAATCATCAGATGAATATAATGTTCAAAATTGCGCTAGGCACTAACAATAAGAAGCACCGAATAATTAAAATTATATTTTCTATATGACTATCCGAACAAAAAGGTTAATATCGAAAAATAAAAACTGTGTTTATTTATAAAGCTGCAGGATATCGATGTTTTTTATTTTAAATGAATATAAGAAAATTAATTTAGTCACAAACCTAAACGGATTTGGTTTGCCTGACCAAATATTTGTTTAAATTTTGTACTGTTGATATAATTTTTAATTTTTAATAACATTTTTTACAATTAAAACAACTATGCGTATTATCAAAAATTTGTAGTTCTTTTAATACCATAACCATAGCAATAAGCAATGATAGAAAATGGCAAAAATGTAGATTAGAATGAGAATGTAAAAATTGAATAATAGGAAAATTGATCATTAGACCTGACTTTAGAGAGCAGTTCAGAAGACTTGTTAGTCGCAAAAGGCCAGTGAAGCTAACTCTATGCATGAAAGTTGGTATAGAGATAGAGAGTGTAGCATCAAGCAGTTCTGAACACACATGCAAGCACGTTTGATGGTTATACGTGGGGGCTGGAGACAGAATGGAACTACAGGCTACAGACGTACTGTTAGATTATAAGGGGAACGAGAAGAGACAGTGGGGCCGCAGATGGGATTCGTCGGTGGTATACGGTAGCCCCTATGTATATCATTAACCTCATCCTCGTTTTTCGCCTGCACCTTTCTTCACCCCTGGTAACCCCTCGGTGGTCTTAACGGTCCGTTGAAACAGGATTGTTCCATCTCCCTTGCATGTTTTCTCGTGCGCCTCTCTGTATCTCTGTTCATCTCCCTTCCCTCTTTCTCATCCTCTCATATTCTTTTTCTCTGACGCTCACTCCTGCCACGTTTCTCATTCTCCCTTCTAGAGAATCTCCCTCTCAGGTTTGCCCCATCGAGCACAAACGAGTAATTAACTATCTCAGTGTGGGACACGTGTTCTCGCCGTTCTATCTCTCTTCCTCTCGACTTGGCTGAATTTCTGTCTCACTTCCTCTCCCTCTGTCTTGATCTCCCTACCTCCCTTAGGGCCGCTGTTTGCACACACGCTCTTATGTTAATTTAGCTAACACCCTGTCCCTACTAGATGCGCGCAGAAGCCGAGCGGAGGTCGCTTTAAAAAATTACGAGTGCGCCTGCTCGCTACCAAAAGTAACTAGAGTGAATGCCTTTAAAATAATGGGGGAGCCTGTACAAAGGATGGCAGACGTCAAACGATCGATTCCGAAAGATCTGAAAACATCACGGTATCCTGCAATTGTGTGGTGGAGCACTTTTTTGCGATAGGCCGTTTACCCCGTACCGTAGTTTGAAAACAGTGTTTGCTGCTTCAATTTAATGACGTTTTAAGCTGTTTTTAGTTACATTATACAGTAAATCTTCTGTCGAACCAAAAAATTCTTTGTATTTTAATATGACACACTAGCAAAAATGATATCATCAGTAAATATTTGAATTTGTTAATCAACACAAAGTCGTCCGTATGAGAAAGAAATCTTTCTGCATTTAGAAACGTATAAAGTATATTAATGTTGAAAAAATGAAATAAAGAAATAAATATCGACTCGATTGTGAGGTTAGGACAATTTTTGACGCCCACCAACCTTCCATCGAACTCGACGAACAAAAAATGATTGACGTCGTTGTAGCAAAACGCCATTCTGGGCCAATCATTCTATAAAAGGGTCGCGCAACGAATAGGAAATTGACACATAAACTCCACGGGATTATTCACCGCTAATAGGAAGATGAATGTAAAGATAAATCCACTGCCAGCCAGTTACTATATACCTTGGGAGCATTTTTTTACAGGAATGATTGTTTCCGAGAAATTCGGAAAAATGAAAGTGACAGAAGTCTACTATCGGCGAGAAAACTATAGGCATCTATCTGTCTTTGAAGCTTAACAACTCAGTCAAAAAAAAAATGCTAGCGCAACAAAAAAAACAGCCATTTAAAAGCTGAAAGTGTTCTATGTTAATGAGCTTGAAGACGATTATGTACAAAAATGTTGTGCTTAGCAGACTGAAAAATGTAAAAAAAGTAAGGATTTTCAAGTACATTTAAGAACAGTCAAGTTTAGAGCATTATTTGTTATACAAGGGGCGATGGGGAAAATTTGAAAAAATTCATGAGTATGAGGAAAACTGTTGTGAACCAGTTCCAGTTGAGAAATTAAAAAAAAATTGTTGCTTAAAAGTACGAAAATGTACAACTACATTATCTTCAGTTCTAATACAGATATTAAAGCGATTCAAACTGCAAACTGTAATGGATACGCTCTGTATTTATTTTCAATCACCCGCAAGTCTTATTTTTAATTATTTAGTTAGTCTTATTTTTGTGAAAATCGCGATATTTTTAGACATTTTTTTGTTGGAAAACAAGTGGCAGAAAGCAGGGGGGGGGGGGGCTTTTTTGTTTTACTGCCAACCCGAAAATCGTTACTTTTTTTTACATTTTTCAGTCTGCTAAGCACAAAAAATGTTGTACATAAAAGTCTTCAAGCTCATTTACGTAGAACACTTTCAGCTTTTATATGAATGTTTCTTTATTGCGCTAGCATTTTTTTGACTGAGTTGTTAAGCGTCAAAGGCAGATGCCTATAGTTTTCTCGCCGATAGTATAACCCCATGAGGCGTTGGAAAAGGGATAGGGGTGTGATCTTACATTATTTCTATGACCAGTCACAGGGATGCCTTCCCACCCCCCACGGGGCGTTCGAAAAGGGGCAGGGATAATCAAATCTAAAAAAAATATGCTCTCCAAAATAATCAAACCTTCTCGCGGTGAAGAGTGTGAGTAGGCATTAAGTCGAAACTAATGGATTTATTGGTGATTTTCTGGGAAACTGTCATTCCCATAAAAAAAATGCTTGCAACAAAAAACGTGTATTTCGATGAGATCTACAACTTTTATTTAAAACATTTTTTTGAATGTTGCATATTAGCTGAGATAAACTTTAAAACCCTGATTTTTATGGTTTTTTTTTTATGATTACAACATGAAAATCAAATTTGCACCAATTTTCACTATCATATTCGTAATCAGCGCGTCAAAATACATAAGTATACGAAGTGCGAAGGAAGTCGGACATATCCACTTTTCGAAAGTACACTCACACCTTGTGTCAGAATAACCGAGTTTACATGAGTCTGAAGTTCCCAACGTTTACAAAAAACGAAAAAAATAACAAAAAATAAAATATTTGAAAAGTCAAAATGTTTTCATTGTTTATGACAGTATTATGTGCCAAAAGTCCCATCTTAAAGTTTCAGCCCTCTAGCGTATGTGGAACCAACCCCAAATCAAGCCCTAACTATAATAAAATTCGTTAAAAATACACAATTTCGAAAGGTCAAAATGTTTTTAATGATTATCGCTGCATTTAGTGCCAAAAGTACCACAAAAAAGTTTCATCCTTCTAGTGCATGTGGAACACACCCCAAATCAACCCCTGCATACTATAAAATTCGTTAAAAATACAGAATTTAAAAAAATCAAAATGTTTTTAATGATTATCGCTGCATTTAGTGTTGAATGACCCGCCAAAAAGTTTCATTTTTCTAGTGCATGTGGAACACACCCCAAATCAACCCCTGCACACTATAAAATTCTTTAAAAACACAGAATTTTAAAAAGTAAAAATGGTTTTAATGATTATCGCTGCATTTGGTGCCAAAAGTGCAACTAAAAAGTTTCATCCCTCGTGGAACACACCCCAAATCAACCCCTGTACACTATAAAATTCTTTAAAAATACAGAATTTTAAAAAGTCAAAATTTTTTTAATGATTATCGCTGCATTTAGTGCCGAAAGTGCAACTAAAAAGTTTCATCCCTCTAGTACATGTGGAACACACCCCAAATCAACCCCTGCACGCTAAAAGATTCGTAAAAAATACACAATTTCGAAAAGTCAAAGTGTTTTTAATGATTATCGCTGCATTTAGAGCCAAAAGTACAACAAAAAAGTTTCATCCTTCTAGTGCATGTGGAACACACCCCAAATCAACCCCTGCACACTATAAGATTCGTAAAAAATACACAATTTCGAAAAGTCAAATTGTTTTTAATGTGTTTTTAATAGTGTGCAGAGGTTGATTTAGGGTGTGTTCCAACTGCACTAGGGACATGAAACTTTTTTGTGGTACTTTTGGCTCTAAATGCAGCGACAATCATTAAAAACATTTTGACTTTTCGAAATTGCGTATTTTTAACGAATTTTATAGTGTGCAGGGGTCGATTTGGGGTGTGTTCTACATGCACTAGAGGGATGAAACTTTTTAGTTGCACTTTCGGCACTAAATGCAGCGATAATCATTTAAAAAAATTTTTACTTTTTAAAATTCTATATTTTTAACGAATTTTATAGTGTGCAGGGGTTGATTTGGGGTGTGTTCCACATGCACTAGAGGGATGAAACTTTTTTGTGGTACTTTTGGCTCTAAATGCA
>NC_046664.1:106113802-106127818 GCF_010883055.1 Belonocnema kinseyi | reverse complement strand
CACATAATACTGTCATAAACAATGAAAACATTTTGACTTTTCAAATATTTTATTTTTCGTTTTTTTCGTTTTTTGTAAACGTTGGGAACTTCAGACTCATGAGTTTACGACTTTGCGAAACTGTGATTACCTATACTGCTGCCCCCGCTTTAATTATTTAGAGATTATTCGTTCGATTATTCTATCGTTATTATTACTGCCACTTTATACTTTATCGCACTAAGCGTTCCAAATCGATTTCATAACTTTATTTTCACTTGGCTTGTCCGTTGGTCGGGATAATGGCAGACAGGATAGGTATCTTCTCACGCTCTCGATCCGACGCTCATGAATGAGCTGACTGCTTAGCCAGATACGATTTCTTGTTTATTTTCGCCTGCATGGTCTCGTTTTGCGTTTAGCTGATAATCTATTTCTTGTAATTACGTGTAATCGTTCGTTCGCAAGGGGTATTGTTTCGACCGTTCCGGGTGGCACAAGATAACGATTAAGCTCCCAAGCAATTCGTGACCAAGACTGATTTTGTAACACCTCGATCTCGTGAAGTGTCTGTACTTTGTCGAAAACATCGAAAAATACCCCATCCATACTTACAAATATTTATTTTCTTGTAAAATATCCTTTCTTAAATTTTGTATTCAAATCTTCTGATTCAAACTTTCATGGTTCTCTTCTTTATTTTACACATAATATGAAATCGTGCTTTTTCAAACTCCACGTAAGATAATGAAATTTAATGGTTTTCGATCAAATTTCACGAGCATTCGAGATTCAAAATCCTCAGATTATATGAATCAGATATAAATTTGATGATAACTGAGTATTGCATATTTTCCAAATTTGGAAATCGAAAAATGCAACCAGTAGAGCAAATTCTCCGAACAAAATGGTTTTAAATAATAGTCATCGAACGCGGAATAGGAAATCGCGGCGCAGAGACGTATATGTGCACGCCGTATGCATGCAGTCACTCTAAAGTCCAGAAACATAGCGGTACTGGTTAGCAAGTATGAGTGGGTTTATGTCAAATATTTGAACGTTTTTCGACGGTATCCATGACGACGAGGACGAACATTCGCGCTGAGTTCAGCAGCAGACGAGCGAACCAAAGAATGAATGAACGTGGAAAACGAGCGGACGAACGAAAACTAGCGGCAACGTACATCCAGCAAATATTTGCACAGTACGGGTTTGCGGAAACCCGTGCGCAGACGACGACAGAGGCCTTTCGAATCCAAATAACGAATATAGAATGGGAGGATCCATTGAAAACGCGGTAGACGTTTTGCTTGAAAGCCACCTGAGACTCGTAATAACGATTTTTTCGCCACTCCAGGCATCTCTTCTAAGGTTAAAATATTTGCCCATCGATGGCCTCAAAGTACAAAAAATGACATGTTGCAAAGCACCTCTACATTTTTGCACCGCAAATTAACAATCTTGAGTATGATCAATCAATTTAAATAAAATTCCATAAAGAGAAGTCTCACAAGCAAATTTCAAAACATTTAATTAGAAGGTAGGGTTCGCCACGAGTTTTATATTCGGTATATTGGTAAAAACTTTTAAAGAAAGAGGCTAATAATTAAGCTGGACGTAAGTCATATACAGTGAGTCGTCTTCCGGTGAAAAAGAAGGAAACGTCGAAAAGATCGCCGTCGACAAACGGCAGTCTCGACACGAAACACGCCACATTATAAACACTGCTTTGCCGATGTAATCGTTAGTCGCCCACACGAGCGTAAATTAACGAGCTGAACGACAGAGAATGAGAGAAACAGTGAAAGCATTAAGTGTATGCCCACTCATTCAAGAATTTACACATTTAAGTCTACTAGATATAAGAGAATTCAATATATGAGCAATGTACACCCTAGATTCAGGGCGATGTAAGTATATCCGCTGCTAATTCCGCGAATTATCGAAAACAAGCGGCAGACCACGCAGATGTTTCCAGTTACATGTCATCTAGCCATGCTTGAGAGTATATATATATGAGTAAATAGCGAGTTGTAAAGCGAACGACTTTGATGTTTTTACTACAGAGTGTAGGTTGCTGTTCAACATAAAATAGTCTCTCTTATCGAGTGCAGATTACTAGAGAACAGCATTCATAATTCACTTGGCGCTTCCCATGAAGTCATTTTATTGTCTACCATGCATATAAAAGGTAATGCAATATTATCAAGTGTAACTGTACATTTCCTACAAAAACGTGAACATACGTTGTTGCACGGAGTGACTTTTGATATCAATATTTGAAACATTCTATATGAATCATTAAAATAAAATGTAAGAATTTAGGGATAATCGTGGTACTGCTATAAAGATTCCTACTATAATCAGAGATGATGGTATTTCTTTATGTATTATTATAAACTTGCGCCAGCAAAAATTAGTATTTACGTTTACAAAAAGTCTTATTTACTGTTTGAAAATGGTGATTCTAAAAATGTGATAATGGTCAATAACAAGTTTCGTAAAAAATATCGTCAAAAGTAAGAATTTTAAGTAACATAAGTTGTAAGAAAAGTACGAAATTTTAGTATTCTTAAATAAGAATGTGTATTGAAATGAGTGCCGCTAGTAATATCTGCAACTGGGATTTGCGTGAATTCTAAAAGACTATACTAAAAATGCCCGAAGGTTTCCGAGTTATTCCGTCTATAGCCGAGCTCGCGACGATCGCATTATCTGACCGACTTTACTGGGCTCATGACTTGGGATTTTCCGCCAAATCTCTTCTATCATGCTTGGGCTTGTAGTACAAAAATGTTCGTAATTAGTGAAATTTAAATAAAAAATTAAATACATTTTAATTCGGAAATTTTTTATTTAAACTCTCAATAATTGACACATACATATAAAATAGAAGCTCTTAACACTTTTCAATTGAAAGTTTTTAAATAAAAGCAATTAAACTACAAAAGTTAAAGCTTCACACTTTGATAAATTGAATTTTTCGAAATCTCTGGCAAAAAAATATGAATCCGCGCTATCGTTTTAAATTCTCTAAATTAAAAATTATCCTCAATTTCAACTCGCTAATAAAAATGTGAATAAATGAAACATGTCCCTCTTCCAACTCAATAAAAACGTAATAAAAACAAAGTTTCTTTGGAAAATATAGATTGCAATGAATTTAGATCAATTAAAATGTATAAGTTAAGACTGATTCACATAGCCTCACTGATAAATCCAGTGAGTCAGTCCGGTATAAAAGATAAAAAATGTAATTTGTATTTTTAATCAAAAATAAATTAATATATTTTTAATTAATTGCAGAATAGAAAAAAAAACAATACATACGATCGACCTTAATGTCAATCAAAAAATAGTCTTTACTGTTATGATAAATTGGTCAATTTAAAAACGATAACTTCCAAAAAAACAGCAAAGATATCTCAATATATCCAAAAATTAGTGCATCTTCCTATTTAAAAAAAACTTAAAAAAAAAACGAATTTCCTTCCTTCCAGTTCTATAACGACCATAACAATAAAAAATATCTCTTTTAAATTCAGAAAAAAATCGAAAATCAACACTTCCTCTCCTCCGACTCAATAACAATATATATTTTTTAATTATCCTCTTCTAATTCAGAAAAAAACGACACTAAAATTTTTTTCTTCAAACATAATAAAAATCTTGAAAATAACAAAATGGCCTCTTCCAATTAAAAAAAAACTGTATCTCTTTTAACTCAATAACAACTTTATAAATATAAAATGTACTGCCAATTTAACAAAAATTAGAATTTTCTGTATTTTCTAATTATTCTAATAAAAAACTCTTTCCGTAAACACAATAAAAATCTTGAAAATAAAAAAATGGGCTCTTCCAATTAAAACCAAAAACTGTATCTCTTCAAACTCAATAAAAACTTTACAAATATAAAATGTACTGCCAATTTAACAAAAATTAGAATTTTATCATTTCAAGGTTGATAAAAGTGTTGAAAATACAATACTTCACATTTTTTCACACGTTAAGCTAGCAGGACCACACAGTGAAAAAAACGACTTAGGCATTTCTTTCCACAATAATTCAGGGATCATTTAGGGCTCATTTAATGTCCTCTTGCCAAATTTGATGGCACGCATTTTTTTCTTAAAAACATGTGGTTCTGCTATCTTAAGATTAAGATAGCAAGACCGCACAGAAAAAAACGACTTAGGCATTATTTCTTTCCACAATAATTTATTGCTCATTTAGGGCTCACTTAATGTCCTATAGTCTAATTTAATGCTCTGCAATTTTTCGAAAAAACCTGTGGTCATGCTATCTTAACGTTAAGCCGGCAGGACCACACAGAGAAAAAAACGACTTAGGCATTATTTCTTTTCACAATAATTTAGGGCTCATTTAGGGCTCACTTAATGTCCTCTTGCCAAATTTGATGGAACGCATTTTTTTTCTCTTAAAAACATGTGGTTCTGCCATTTTAACGTTAAGAGAGCAGGATCACACAGAAAAAAAAAACGACTTAGGCATTATTTCTATCCACACTAATTTAGGGCTCATTTAGGGCTCACTTAATTTCCTATTGCCACATTTGATGGTACGCATTTAAAAAAAAAACCTGTGGTTCTGCTACCTGAACGTTAAGATAGCAGAATCACAGGTTTAAAAAAAAATGCGTACCATCAAATTTGTTAATAGGACATTAAGTGAGCCCTAAATTATTGCGGAAAAAAATAATGCTTAATTCGTTTTTTTCTCTGTGTGGTGCTGATATGTTAACGTTAAGATCGCAGAACCACATGTTTGTCAGGAAAAAATACGTGCCATCAAATTTGGCAATGGGACATTAAGTAAGCCCTAAATGAGCCCTAAATAGTAGTGCAAAGAAATATTGTCCACATAATTTTTTTCTCTGTATGTTCCTGCTATCTTAACGTTAAGATGGCAGAACCACAGGGGTTTGAAAAAAATGCGTGCCATCAAATTTGGCAAGAGGACATTAAGTGAGCCCTAAATTATTGTGGAAAGAAACAATGCCTAAGTTGTTTTTTTCTCTGTGTGGTCCTGCTGGCTTAACGTTAAGATAGCATGACCACAGGTTTTTTCGAAAAATTGCAGAGCATTAAATTAGACAATAGGACATTAAGTGAGCCCTAAATGAGCAATAAATTATTGTGGAAAGAAATAATGCCCAAGTCGTTTTTTTTCTCTGTGTGGTCCTGCTAGCTTAACGTTAAGATAGCGGAATCAAAGGTTTTTTTTTTAAATGCGTACCATCAAATTTGGCAATAGGACATTAAGGGAGCCCTAATTGAGCCCTAAATTATTGTGGAAAGAAATAATACCTAAGTCGTTTTTTTCTCTTTGTAGTTCTGCTGGCTTAACGTTATGATAGCATGACCACAGGTTTTTTCGAAAAATTTCGGAGCATTAAATTTGAAAATAGGGCATTACGTGAGTCCTAAATGTGCCCTAAATTATTGTGGAAAGAAATAATGCCTAAGTCATTTTTTCCTCTGTGTGGCCCTGCTAGCTTAACGTTAAGATAGCAGGACCACATGTTTGTAAGAAAAAAATGCGTGCCATCAAATTTGGCAATAGGACATTAAGTGAGCGTTAAATGAGCCCTAAATTATTGTGGGAAGAAATAATTCTTAAGTCGTTTTTTTCTCTGTGTGATGCTGATAGGTTAACGTTAAGATGGCAGAACCACATGTTTCTAAGAAAAAAGTGCGTGTCATCGAATTTTGCAATAGGACATTAAGTGAGCACTAAATGAGGCCTAAATTATTGTGGAAAGAAATAATTCCTAAGTCGTTTTTTTCTCTGTGACATGCTGCTAGGTTAACGTTAAGATGGCAGAACCACATGTTTGTAAGAAAAAAAATGCGTGCTATCAAATTTGGCAATTGTCGATATTTGGAAATACAAAAACGTCAAAAATTCTCTTTTTTTTTTATCTCACTAATTGTAGAGTGGGTTAGAAGGTTCGGCAAGACCCTGAAAACCACCCTTAATGTGTCCTCACCTAAAATGTTAAAATTTACACGTTTGATTGTCGATATTTGAAAATGTATTTTCAAATATCGACAATCAAAATTGTGGTTGGCATGTTTGAATAATGGGTGATTTGTAAGGGTATTTAACCCCTCAAAAAAAAAAAATTCGAAAACTTCCGATGGAATATGATTTTTTGTCATCCTAAATGATTTGGGCAAAACAAAATTCGGGAAAAAAATCTTTAATTTCGTTCATATGAACGTTCGTAACTTTAAGTACATCACTTCTCTCCGTCTTTCATTTTGCAATACGCCAGCGTGAAACACAACATCACGTGACCCCCATTTTTCGTATAGTGGTTTAGAAAGATTGCAAGGCGCTCGTAACGAAATGTACAACATTCTGTTTCACTTCTTTCAAAGCACTATACTAATTTTCGTTATTAGAATCCATTACAAAATTTAATACAGCGACTTGGACATACTCCGTGTGCCCAAGCTACTGGGCATGAAAAGATATATGTAACTGTATATTATTCATGGCGAACGCACTTCCTTAGCTGAAAGGTCAAAAATTATGAATACGCGTAATCATACTCTATGAGTCTATGTTCATATTGACACAAAATACAACTAAACTTCAAGATAATAGCCTCTGACTAGTTTTGCACCACACCTTTCTTCATCTACAATAAATAAACCTAATTGCTCTATAAAATCCTGATTGAAATTGCGAAATTGGCTTTAAATCCCGTATTTTTCAACACGACTTAAATAGTGATAATTGAAAATTTTTACTTGGAAAAGGATGTGGCTGAAGTTTGCAACGTTTATAAATGAAATTATAAAATTTTCGAAATTTCTTTTGGTGATTATTTGCACCTGGTGACAGGTAAAACAAAAATTAGTTTAATCCCAATAATTCTTTATAGCTAAGTTTTACACGCCTAGGGATTTTGAAAATTATATATTAAATAAAAAACAATTTATTTTCGTTTATAAACGTTGCAAACTTCAACTACGTCACTTTCTATCTAACAATGGATTTTACTACTTAGCCCTTTTTATAAAATATTCCACAATGCTCCCAGCTTTTCTTTAAACCAGCATGTATATGAAGTTCCGAACGTTCAAATGAACGAAATTTTGTACTGATAATTATGTAAACTATAAAAAGGGCTACAATATTTGTTTATTTATATTGGAATTCATTTATTATTGAAACAGAATTATAATGTATATTTTAAAATACAGTTGGAAAAATATTGATGGATAAAATAAAAATGGGGAAAAATATTTCGTTCATTTGAACGTTCAGAACTTCAACTACATCAAACCAGCAGAACCATTCGAGGAATCAGTCAAAAAATGATTATATCGAATTCCACTCTTCACAGGAATTTTCGGCTCATTTCCGGTTCGAGATAACCCTTCGAACCACCGCCCTACCTTCAAAATTAAAAAAGAGCCACGAAGGGTAAAGTTACAAAATATAAATTTTTTTATTTTCTTCCCAGAATTAATAAGGTTTTATTTAGGGCTCACTTTCTATCCAACTATGAATTTTACTGCTTCACCCTTTTTATAAAATATTCCACAGTGCTTCCGAGCTATTCTTCAAACCAGCAGCACCATTCGAGAAATCGGTCAAAAAATAGTTATATCAAATTCCACTTTTCACAGGAATTTCCAGCTCATTTTCGGCTCAAGATATCCCTTTGAACCAACGCCCTACCTTCAAAATTAAAAAAGGGCTAAGAAGGGCAAAGTTACAAAATATAATTTTTTTAATTCTCTTCCCAGCATTAATAAGGGACTATTTAGGGCTCACATTCTATCCAACTATGGATTTTACTACTTAGCCCCTTTTATAAAATATTCCACAGTGCTCCCAGCTTTTCTTCAAACCAGCAGCACCATTCGAAGGTATGTAAACCTGACAGAACCAAGTCATCAAATCATAATGTCTCCTATTTCATAATTAAGGGCTTATTTAGGGCTGATTTAATGCCGCATTGCCGAATTTTCGGCTATTCATATTTTTTTAAATATGCATCGTTCTGCCAGCTTTACTTCAAGCCAGCAGCACCATTCAAAGAATCGGTCAAAAATGATTATATCGAATTGCCCTTTTTACAGGAATTTCCGGCTCGAGATATCCCTTTAAACCACTGTCCTACCTTCAAAATTTAAAAAAGGGCCGCGAAGGGCAAAGGGCCAAAAACTTAATATTCGATTTTTTCCCTAAAATTAATAAGGGCCTATTTCGGACTCAATTTCTATCCAACTATGGATTTTACTTTTTAGCCCTTTGTATAAAATATTCCCCGGTGCTCCCAGCTTTTTTTCAAACCAGCAGCACCATTCGAGGAATCGGTCAAAAAATGATTATATAAAATTCCACTCTTCACAAGAATTTCCGGCTCGAGATATCCCTTCGAAACACTGCCCTACCTTAAAAATTAAAAAGGGGCCCTTAACGCCCTTTTTTAATTTTGAAGGTAGGACAGTGGTTTAAAGAGATATCTCGAGCCGGAAATTCCTGTAAAAAGGGCAATTTGATATAATCATTTTTGACCGATTCCTTGAGTGGTACTGCTGGCTGACTTTGTTCTGTCAGGTATAGCTACCATTCGAGGAATCGGTCAAAAAATGATTATATCGAATTCCACTCTTCACAGGAATTTCCGGCTCGAGATATTATATTATGTATATTATCCGGTTCGAAAGGATATCTCGAGCTGGAAACGAGCCGAAAATTCCAGTGCAAAGTGGAATTTGATATAATGATTTTTTGACTGATTCTTCGATTGGTGCTGCTGGTTTGAAGTAAAGCTGGGAGCACTGTGGCATATTTTACAAAAAGGGCTAAGTGGTAAAATCCATAATTGCATAGAAAGTGATTGGGAAATGTTTTACAGAACCCTCACGAGTTTGCCGCGACAAATCTGGGAGACTTACGGTCTTTACGTGGCTCGCACACACTCTCACTCACCCGCTCGGTGCGTAAGTGTATTTTGAATTCGTCGGATAAGTGGCTAGAATTTTGATTATACCTACAGTGTTCAGCCTCGATGGCCACGCGTGTTTACGTACTCATGGTTTATGTTTAGAAACTGTCGAGTTCAAGGTTTCAAATCCTCAGAGTTGTGCGAATTTATAAATATAAATAAAATCACACAAATACAATTTTTCCCTTTTTATATTTAAGTATAAAAATTCCAGAAACTGTTCATAGAAAATTCGAACTGTTCCTAAAAAAGTTCTAACTTTATCCATGCATTTTTCATAGAAATACAAGTTCGTGACTTTTTTACGGATAAATTTTTTCCGTGCAAGTGAAACCTTACAATGTGAAGCAGTAATTTAAACATTGTGTACCAATGCTATTCCACTCTACAATGTCAAACTGTAATAGCTGCTTTATGTATTGCTACAAATGGTATTTCAAGTAGTATACTTTCAGATTACTGGTTCACACTGAATTTCAATACTGTGAAAACTACATGCACCTGAAGTTCCAAACGTTCAAATGAACGAATTTTTTTACTGATAATTATTTAAACTATGAAAAGGGCTAAAATGTTTGTCCATTTATATTGGAATTAATTTATTATTGAAACAGAATTATAATGCATATTGTTTAATGTTTATGTTTATATATTTAATTTTGCGAGATTAGGAATAGACAGAGAAGAATCGTTAGAAATAATTAATAGTTCAAGTTTTATTTCAAGTTTTATTTCAAGTATAGAATACTGGCAGACTAAGACCATTTTTGAGAACCACACATATTACTCACTCGTTTATACAGACATTTTTGTGAGATGTAAGATTTAATGTCTTTATTGAGTTAATCACTTTACTGATCCGAAAAGATGGGACAACGATCTGTCGCGATTCGCTGCTGCTTGCACACTGATTTTCTCAAGCGACAGTTCTATCATCACACACTGAAACTGAGAAATCACGTGATTTCAAACATTCATTTAAATAATAAGGAAAACGAAAATAGCTTTGAAACAGGCGATGTCGATAAATTGAATAATTTTCAATCGTAGAAAATCTCATAAAGACAAAACATTAGAAGTTTAAACATATATTTTAAAATGCAGTTGGAAGAATATTGATGGATAAAGTAAAAATGGGGAAAAATATTTCGTTCATTTGAACGTTCGGCACTTCAGCTACATGAAAACTACTCATTTCACAGTGGGTTTAAACCTCAGCTTTACTGTTCGAAATTGTACACCTTATGTTTATAGCAGCGATTCCCAAACTTTTCTTGTAGTTTTCAAGGGGGGGGGGGGCACCCTATCATTTTTCCCCTCTACTAGAACCCAAGGGGGATACTTGACTGTGGGTCATGCGGGAGGTTGCATGCTTCACGCGAGAGAATTAGAACCGGTTGAGAAAAATTAAAATGTATTAAAATGTTAATAAATTAAATTTTAACTAGTTGAATCAATTTCCAAATCTGACTTTAAGAAAATGAAAAGAAAGTTGATGAACATCGGTTAATTTCTTCAATGCCAGTTGACAGTTTTTGTAATTTGGCGTGTTCTTAACGATATGTTTAATTATTCGAAATATTAACCGATTTTCATAAACTTTTTTTTCATTTTCTTAAAATTACATCAGGAAAATGATTCAGATAATTAGAATTGAATTGAGCCATATCTTTAGAGATTTAGTTATTGTAACAGCCTTAAATCTCATGACAATGAAAGGGTCCTCATAGCGGGTGGGGGGGCTGTCGAGGTGCTGGGCCCGGGCTGGCTTCCCTCCTAGGGGACTGCCCGGTCCGGGGTGGCTTCCCCTGACCACGGTTGGGCCGTCGAACGTCGGCACTAGTTTGGGAATCAGGGTAGTACCTGCGTGCTTGGCCAGATCATCCCTTTCCTCAGGGGTCCTTTGTTATAAAATGGGAAAAAAATGTGAGATTAAAAAATTCGTAATTTTGCGACCAGTGACTTAAAAGTAATATATTTGGCACCTACGTATTGTTCCGATTCCAAAGGCATGTAATTTGTCTATAAAGATTGAAAATTTGAGAAGTATTTAGTATTAAATTGACTGTAAAGCTAATGTTTCTTGATATTAAACTCCTTCAAATTTTTAACTTTTCTAGGCAAGTAATATATCATTGGCATCGGAAAAATTCGTAGATGCTGATAATGCTATTTTCAAATCGCTAGTTGAAAAATTAAAAGTTTTAACATTTCCTTACTTTGACATGCCTGTGGACAAAAGACCCTTACTGGAGTAAGCTCACTCACACTAAGGTACATGAATAGACCGAAAAAGAGTAGAAGAAATTAAATCGGATGGAGCCTGACCATACCTGAAAATTAAGCAAAAAGTTGCCGACCACTGCCTTACAGTCCACTTTTTCCCGTGCACGAATTAATAGCCGTACATATAATTTTAAAATCTTGAAAAAATAGTTAAAAATTTTTTAAAGATGATTTAACTATTTTCTAACTCAGGGGGGCTTAAAACGTCGACACCTGATGGAATCCGTGATTAGGAAAAAATATCCTTTACTTGCTCGTAAATTTGTAAGATATCTCAAATTCTGTAAACTCTACGGTATTCATAAAAAGTTATGCTGTCATTATTTTAACATATGACCCATGTAACATGAACTGATTTTTTTCTGCGTGTGAATTGTGCTGGAATGCGTCAAACACGAAATGAAGTGCGCGCAACTCACTCTAGCGTGGTATATATTTACAAGTCTTTGCTTCCTTCACGTTTACGAGTTTATGGACAGGGGAGAAGCATGAACTAAAAGCGCGACTAACAAGCCGTGAAAATCGAGGACAGCATACTCGATCCTCGAGTTTTACCAGGGAATCGACCGACTGTTTCCCTCGACTTGTAGCGCACAGCAACTATCTGGTTCCACTTCGTATAATCCCACGTCACGAACGAGGCACGGTTCCAGTAATATATAACACTTTAAGAGTTCAAGGGATTAATACACTTGCATTGATAAAAACTCTTGGTTTCTTTTTCTTATCATATTTGCGTCCATGCAATCTCCGAGTAATCGTGATTCCAATTTTCTTGCTGTTTATCTAGTTTGAATTCAATTTCATACTATTGAATGCTCAAAACAAGTGGAATCCTTCATTAGATGTAATAACCGTGGGCTCACAACGTAAGTGGGAACGTGATACGGATAAGGCCAATTTTCACATGAGATGTTCGTCCGATGATGAGGTACGTAAAAATGGGTGCCTGGCAGGTGTGAGTGGATGCTTTTACCTGTGGCGACCTGTCAAAGGTGCGAATTTTTGGCAGTTAACTAACCTGACTCGGATAAGGTTGAAAATTGGTGTACATGTAGGGGCTGACATCAGAAATAGCACCTGCGCATTGCCAGGCACTTAACTGGATGCAAAAGTGTTGCCAGGCGGCTTCAAAGTCGCCGGACATTCAGGTGAAATTTTTTGAAATTGATTTTACAGGAAAAAGATTGAAACAAAAGTTGGCCCACTCCCAGAGATGCATATTTTCATTGGTATATCATTTTTTGATAAAATTGATATATTTGAAGAAAACATCGATTAAAGAAATACCATAACAATAAAAAGCCCTTTTTATTAACAAGAGATTTTTTTCGAAAATTATTAAAAGACAAAAGGTACTCTATTACAGGTATGCTCCAAGATGACTAGGAACTATTTGATCAAAATGTTAATATTTACCAAGTTATTCGCATTTTCCCTTATTTTTCCCATTTTTTCTATCACCTGCTGTGTCTAGCAATTTAAAAGAAGGTGTGCTCAAAATTAGTACACGAATAAAGTAAGTCTTGTACAAAGAACTGGCGCCAGCCGATTTTTTGTTTAAAGCAATAACTTATTCTGCTGTAAATAATCATAATCAGTGTCACGTTCTCAGCTTCTGATTATCGTAGAAAGTTGTAATAAAGGTGAATATGATTATACAAATTAAACAACAAAATCGCTTTACTTTAAAATATTCATTATCTATTATTGTTAAAGTTTATGTTTTGTCGCCGAGATACGTTCGATCTTTATTACCGTGACGAATGTCAAGTTTCCCAGACCCAGCGTGGGTCATTGGCGTAGGCATTACAAATTCTTCGTGGTGCATTTTTAATGCAGTTCTATAGCATTAAAAATGCACCACGAATAATTGTTAATTTTTTATAATCATATTCACCTTTATTACAACTTTCTACGATAATCAGAAGCTGAGAACGTGACACTGATTATGATTATTTATAGCAGAATAAGTTATTGTTTTAACTAAAAGTGGCTGACGCCAATTCTTTGCACAAGACTTACTTTATTCGTGTACTAATTTTGAGCACACCTTCTTTTAAATTGCTAAAGATACATCAGGTGATAGAAAAAATGGGGAAAAAGAAGGGAAAATGCGAATCACATGGTAAATATTAACATTTTGATCAAATAATTCTTAGTCATCATACCTGTAATAGAGTACCTTTTATCTTTTAATAATTTTCGAAAAAATCACTTGTTGTCAATAAAATGGGCTTTTTATTGTTATGGTTATTCTTTCATCGATGTTTTCTTCAAATATATCAATTTGATCAAAAAATTATATACCAATGATAATATGAATCTCTGGGAGTGGGCCAACTTTTGTTTCAAACTTTTTCCTGTAAAATGAATTTCAAGAAATTTCACCTGAATGTCCGGTGACTTCAAAGCCGCCTGGCAACACTTTTGCATTAAGGTAACTGCCTGGCAATGCGCAGGTGCTATTTCTGATGTCAGCCCCTACATGTACACCAATTTTCAACCTTATCCGAGTCACGTTAGTTAACTGCCAAAAATTCGCACCTTTGACAGATCGCCACACGTAAACGCATCCACTCACACCTACCAGACACCCATTTTTAGGTTCCTTATCATCAGACGAACATATGTGAAAATTGGACTTATCCGTATCACGTTTCCATGTACGTTGTGAGCCCACGGTCTATAAGAAGGGTCTACGTTTTATGGGGGTTTCTCTATATATTCCCGGAAGGACTTAAAATGAGATATTA
>NC_046664.1:106089484-106113702 GCF_010883055.1 Belonocnema kinseyi | reverse complement strand
TCACCCACTTTGTCTTAAGCGCACATATTATATACTTCTGTTTCTAAAATCAAATATACCGACTTCCGGTTGTTTTCGAAACATTATTATAGTACCAAGAGATTTATTATATGTCCAAGTATTATTCGCAACTCATACCCGAAAATAATGATTTTAATCCTGACTTATAAAAACGCGAATATCTTCTGAACTAAAACCGCCCATAAGGCCCTTTTTCATGTGAACGACCACACACATAAGCTTATAAATCTAAGACAAAAAGACATTTTACAGAAATAATTCTACAGGCAAAACAACGCTTGCCTAAGATTTTAGATAATGTTGTTAAGACGGTGTACAATATGATATGTGGCACAAATATAAAAAACGCAATTGAAGTGTTTCAAGTGTTTTCTTCCTCGACCCGAACAAAATCCCAAAAATTATAACCTTATGCAATAGTTATTTGTGTGTCGAATGCGAAAACAGCTGACTTCGTGAGTGTGAATTTAACAGCAGGAACCGGACTACCACTCCACTGGAGGCGCCGGAAAGTGACCGCGGCGAGTGATGCAAACTTCACAGACGAATGAAATCAGCGTTTCTCATCTGCCAGACTAAATCACTGCAGCCAACCTATATTCACATCGACTTGTTCGCAAAGGTTCAATAAAACTATTATTTTTATCAAATGTTTATTATATAATAAAATAACAGTAGAATATTAAATTAGAATTACGATTATAAGCAATTTTCATTATTAGCGGCATTCGTAACAAAAATTATTAGAAAAATGAGTTAAAAATTTTTTGGCCGTTTTTACAGTTTGCAATGTTAAAAATATGGTGGAGTCTATACGTTGCCGGCTGCTTTTCGCGAATAGCAAAATACGAAATGAAAGCGTATTACGTATACAGTCATGCAAATACCTGAAAATACAATTTTCAAGGTCAAAACTGATAAAAATCGTGCTTGTAAAAAGAAAAATCGAAATGAATTAGGATTCTGTTTCATTTCCTAGGAGTGATATGAAAAACGAGTGGGAATGCTGGATAGATGCGAGGTTTTGAATGAAAAAACCTATAAAAAAGAGTATGTATAAAAATAGGTAACAACAAACAGCTTACAGTAACGGTAACAATGAATTATTATAAAATAATTAATTATTAAAGCCGAAAGCCTATGTAAACAATCCATTATTCGATTAAATTACAAGAATTATGCAGAATAAAATATATAAGACATCATTTGTGACTAATCACAGGAATACATTCTAGCCTCGCCACACGACGTTGGCAACAGTTAGGGGCCAATATTATTCGTATGACGAATCACAGAGGTGCCTTCCCACCCCACGTAGCGTTAGAAAAGGGGTAGGGGTGCGACCTTAAATTATTTCCTTGACCAGTTACAAGGGCGCCTACCCGCCTCCAAGAGGCGTTAGAAATGGGGTAGGGGTGCGACCTTACATTATTTCAGTGACCAGTCACAGGGGTGCCCCCCCCCCAAACGAGACGCTGGAAAGGGGGAGGTGTACGACCTTACATTATTTCTGTGACCAGTCACAGGGGCCCCTATCCGCCCCTACGAGGCGTCAATAGTAATTCTTGAGTCGCAAATCCACGATAAAGTGTGATTTAAACATAGAACGTTTCGTTCATATCGTCAAAAACAAAAAAATAACAAAATAACTCCTAAATTACATGGTCTTACTCTAAAATGCGTAGAAGACCCTTTCGTATGCTTTTTGCCGGTACAGATCGTGTATATAAACTTCGTAAATAAAAAACATAATTTTTTAAAGTTTTAACACTGAAAATTATATTTTCAGGTGTTTTCATGTTCAGGTTTGTAATCGGCGGATCAATATACATCAGTATACGATTTAAAAAAAGGAAACGCAAAAAAAAACCGGCAACATGTAACCTTTCCGGCAACTAACAATGTTGCCGGCGCCGACAGGCTAGCCATTACGTAGAAATATTGCCGAGTCTAAACGTCCGGACAGTCACTATTTTCTGTTTGTTTCTCAGGATTTTGTGTCTGTGCCCCGCAACTATTTTTTAGTGGTGTCGCGCCATTGAAACATAATACGACGACAGCTTGGCTGCAAAATAGAAGTACAAACCCTCTAAAAAATAATTGCTGCTTTTGGGTGAATACAAGGCAGGTCGTGGCTAATGGGCGAATAAGAGGAGTAAAAAAAGGTGGGAAAGGGATGCTGAAACGCGAGGTAATTTGAGAGTTATTTAAACGACAATTCAAGGAGACGGAACTTGTTCCCTATTCCCGGGCGAAGTTGTATGCAGACGTAAATACCAATGCCCGGCACAATGGGTTATGTCCCGAACACTTAAGCCATACGACCTCTTGACTGGAGTAAAATATGCGCAAGAGAGAGAATCTCTCAAGGGGAACAAGAAAAGAGAAAACGAGACCGGGTGCTTTTGCAAGTTACGGAAAAAAGTATAGGATACCTAAACCACTAAAAGCGGACCTGCCCCTTTTCATTCTTCCTAGTCCTAGTGGACCAATTTACAGCGCCCTTAGGCTCGAGCAATACGGTACAGAACCAAGGGGTCGTAGTCTATTGTGTTGTACCGATGGTGGATTATTTGGCGGGAAAAGCGATTTCGAAGGAGCCGCTCAACTCCGTACCTAGGGATTATTGGCTGAGCACCTGCTGTTGAGCGAGACTTTCTCTCTCTCTTTCCTTTCCCCCTCCATTGTATGCTTTTATACCGATCCCCTAGTTGATCCGTTTTCCGATCAAAGCAGCACAGGCCTTTTGATATAAAGTCAAGGAATATCTCGGAGACGTCGATAAACATCAAGACGTCGCCGCACCGGCCCAGACTTTTTATGGTTCATCGTATAACTACATAGTTAACGGCGGATCCGAGGGAGACCACTTTTTATCGCCTCTGAGCTTTTTTACTGCACCAATGGCCCGAGAGCACCTGCTACTATGGACGTCGACTGTTATTCATTAACTTTATTACTAAATTGCTCCATCTTTCAGGGTCTTACGCTGGATGCTTATCTAACCCATGCATCTTTAAATTTTACTTTTTTTCTATTTACGTATAATTAAATTCATAGGTGCTGACAAGACAAATTGTGAGCGAGGAAAATTTATATTCAATTTCAGTTGGTTTTTATCAGAGCACAATCACTCCACGATGATACACTTTTTTATTCACGTATTTATCGACTTTCCACTGGACAGAAAAAATACACAAGCTTTGGTTTCGAACCCGAAGCCCCTATGCTCGAAAAAACCTAACTAAATTTTTCAGCTGGGGTGTATTTGTTCTGTACATTGAACAGCGTATCTATCCAGTGGTCTAAATCAGCGATTCCCAAACTTTTTATGCACTTTCTAGGGAGCGGCAGGGCCGCCAACGTCACATTTTTTCACAATACCCTGCCGCCAAGGGGGGACACTTGATTACTTGAAAAGAAAGTTGATAAAAATCGGTTAATATCTTCAATTCCACTTGACAGTTCTTGTCAATTTGCGTGTTCTTAACGATATGCTTAATTACTCGAAATGTTAACCGATTTTCATCAACTTTTTTTTCATTTTCTTAAAATTACACCAGGAAAATGATTCAGATAAATATAATTGAATTGAGCCATATCTTTAGGATTTTAGTTATTGAAATAGCCTTAAATCTCATGACGATGAAAGGGTCCTCATAGCGGGGGGGGGGGGGGGCTGCCGAGTGGCTGGGCCCGGGCTGGCTTCCCTCCTAGGGGACTGCCCGGCCCGGGATGGCATCCCTCTGTCGGCGGCAGCCTCATCGGCCGGCGGCACTGGTTTGGGAATCGCTGGTCTAAATCAGCGATTCCCAAACTTTTTTTGCAGTTTTCAGGGAGGGGCAGGGCCGCCACCCTACAATTTTTTTCCCTCTACTAGAACCCAAGGGGAATACTTGACTGTGGGTCTTGCGGAAGGTTGCATGCTTCACTCTCAGGGCAGTACCTGCGTGCTTGGCCAGATCATCCCTTTCCTCAGGGGTCCTTTGTTATAAAATGGGAAAAAAATGTGAGATTAAAAAATTCGTAATTTTGCGATCAGTGACTTAAAAGTAATATATTTGGCATCTACGTAGTGTTCCGATTCCAAAGACATGTAATTTGTCTATAAAGGTTGAAAATCTGAGAAGTATTTAGTATTAAATTGACTGTCAATCTGATGTTTCTTGATTATAAACTCCTTCAAATTTTTAACTTTTCTAGGCAAGTAATATATCATTGAAATCGGAAAAATCATTAGATGCTGATAATGCTATTTTCAAATCGCTGATTAAAAAAATAAAAGTTTTAAAATTTCCTTATTTTGACATGCCTGTGGACAAAAGACCCTTGCTGGAGTAAGCTCACTCACACTAAGGTACATGAATAGACCGAAAATTAGTAGAAAAAATTAAGTCGGGTGGAGCCTGACCATACCTGAAAATGAGGCAAAAAGTTTGCCGACCACTGCGCAAGGGGACTGCCCGGCCCGGGGTGGCTTCCCCCGACCACGGTCGGGCCGCCGACCGTCGGCACTAGTTTGGGAATCGTTGGTGTAAATAGTCCGATTAAAAGTATCAATATTTGCCCAAGAGGGGTAAAGAGTCTCGTGCGAAGTAGAGTGCATATAGATAATAGGTACCTAATGGAGGCATACGTACTTAATGCACAAACTCCTACTAACCCCTCGGTGTTGCTGGCACCCTCCACCTTGTCCTCCCTTATATTGTTGTTCACCCCAGCAAAATCCCTGAAACGCCAACCCCTCTGGTTCGTCGCACCCCTTTCATGAATCCACGTGGTACAATATCGTCGTGCCACATCCGGTGTAAGGCGTATTTAGGGTCTACTAGGATACAACACCAGGACTGGGCCATTACCATAATCATTACGTGTACGCCGATCACTCGATCACGCGACCCAAATTTTACTAAATTAATCTCCAATTGGTATTGATTAAGGCTTGGAATTAATTCAAATTACATTTCAAAGCTTGCAGATTGGATCTATTTTCACTTTCATACAAAGACTACAAAACTATCGACATCTGCCTATGAATCTTAACAGCTCAGTAAAAAAAAATGCTAGCGCAAAAAAAAAACAGTCATTTAAAAGCTGAAAGTGTTCTACGTTAATGAACTTGAAAACGTTTATGTAAAAAATTTTTTGTGCTTAGCAGACTGAAAAATGTAATAAAGTAAGGATTTTCGAGTACATTTAAAAACAGTCAAGTTTAGAGCATTATTTCTTATACAAGGGGCGATGGAAAAAATTTGAAAAAATTCATGAGTATGAGAAAAACTGTTGTGAACCAGTTGCAGTTGAAAAATTTTAAAAATAATAAAAATTGTTGCTTAAAAGCACAAAAATGTGCAACTGTATTATCTTCAGTTCCAATACAGATATTAAAGCGATATTTTTAGACATTTGTTTTGTTGGAAAACAAGTGACAGAAAGAAGGGGGGGGGGGGCGTTTTGTTTTACTTCCGACCGCTGGTCCCTTTCTTTGACCCGTGGCCAGGTACCATCCAAGCATTCAGAACTAGGGGCTGAAGAATGACATCAGCGGTCGGCAGGAAAAAAACGCCCCCCCCCCCCTGCTTTCTGTCACTTGTTTACTGAAGATAATACAGTTGCACATTTTTGTGCTTTTAAGCAACTATTTTTAGTATTTTTCAAATTTCTCAACTGCAACTGGTTCACAATATTTTTCCTCATACTCATGAATTTTTTCAAATTTTTTCCATCGCCCCTTGTATAAGAAATAATGCTCTAAACTTGACTGTTCTTAAATGTACCCAAAAAACCTTACTTTTTTTTACATTTTTCAGTCTGCTAAGCACAAAAAATTTTTTACATAAACGTCTTCAACCTCATTAACGTAGAACACTTTTAGCTTTTAAATGACTGTTGTTTTGTTGCGCTAGCATTTTTTTTTTGACTGAGTTGTCAAGCTTCAAAGGCAGATGCCTATAGTTTTCTCGCCGATAGTAGGCTAGAGTAATTTACGTAGGTTTTGGACAACGTGTGGGCGATTGCATGGGTACATTATACATGCACACGTAGGACGCTTCGAGTTGGCCTGATACACTTGTTCGCGCGGTCGATTAGCATCTGACATGAGAACGCTTCTCTAGCATTAGTCACGTGCGATGCATGCTATTAAAACTTGGAGGAATTTCGGAACGTTTTTATTTTACTTATTTTGCCCCAGAGTGGTATTTAAATAACCAATAACGACCGATATAGAAACGATTCTTACAATTCTTTGAAAGTAAACTAATTTATTTTTAAATGCTACTTCAAATCTGGACAACTTCTAACGACTTCTTGAAAAGCTTCCAGAAATAAATGGAATGCATACTTTCCAAAAGATAAATATCAGGGTTCAATATTAGAATAAATACTGGTTTAAGGGCATGTGATATTTCGTCGTGTGGTCAATCGGGTACATTTCCCCGAACTCTTTTTTGAGGGATACAAAAAAAACTATATTGTGCTAAACGAAAATGTTATGCATGTGCATTATTTTGAGGTTACGTCGTTTTTCAGCTCTATCATTCTGATAGTTTGGAAATTATTTATGAAACAAAGTTTTTAAATTACCTACAAACAAGGTAAGTTCCGGGACATAGTTGATATGTTTATTTGTAAGTCTAAAGTTTTCGGCCAAAAATATTGTGTAGTTTGGAAGTAACACTCGGGAGAATTGTAACACACATAACCTTGAAATATAGACACGTTTATGTTGGAATTCACCTACAAAAAAGTGTGAACGGACGCCCGTTAGCATGTTCACTATAATTCCCCAGATTCTGAACACCGATAAAATCGATACTGATTCCTATAGCGCCATCCAAATTAATAAAATTTAACAAAATCACATTTTTTTAATTAACCGACATAAAAGTGTACAGGGCGTCTGTTAACATGTTCGCTATCATTTCCCAAATTTCTAAGACAAAATATTTATTAGTCTAGAAAAAAAAACCGGGGGAACCTAAAACTGGTAAAATCGATCATTTTCTAAGTCTCACATGCCCTTATTGATGCAATCAAAGTTGAATAATTTTACGTATGTTTTATTTTGATATTAGTTCTTTAGTAAACTGATGAACAGTGGATGAAATATCAGACAAGATCGTAGTGAAATGCTTTTCAGTGGTCAAACGTGTCGATTGGGTGATATACAAGACACGTGCGTGTGCACTCGCAGGCATGAACACGTGTCTCGATGATCGCCAGAGTCAAGTGTATAGTCACTATAAAGTACAGACTATACTACAGAATAGCAATAGAGTATAGACTATAGTTTATAACTGTATACGGACTAACCCCATGATAAGCGGGGTCCTCACCGTAAATCTAGCCACGGCCACTTTGAAACCATATTAAGCTACGCGCATCAAATATTTCAATGTGTGCACTGCATAAGTATATATTATAGTCACTATAGTTGCTATAACACAACGCCTCCCCCCCCCCAACTACCATCTGACAGATGTTAGCTCAAGTCCTGGTAAATTGTTTTCTCATCAAAATACGCATCAACTTATAAGCTTTGAAATATTGGTAATAGGAAAATACTTTGATTCACACAGAATGAGGGTGATACCCTTAAAATGAAAAGTGTGAGAGTATACTAATCATAAAAAACGAAATAGTAAAGTTCTTTGAGAAAATATTATTACTACTCGGGTTTTCAATTGTTATTTTTTTCTGAGAAAAGTTGAATAAAAGTGTATTAATGTTGTTCATAAGCAGAACCAGAAGTCGCTAGCACTGACGCGAGCCCATTTTTTGTTTCTATCTTCAAAAATATTAGTCTGGTATTATTCGATATAAATTCCATGAATAAATTTTGTATTGTTTTTTTCTTGCATTTATTAGGGCATAGACTAGTCACTAGACTAGAGAGACATATCTTATTTGTATAGTAAGTGCCAGATTTATTTGTATGTGTTTATAATTGCTGTTGACATAATGAAGTCAAAAGTAGTTCAGTTGACTTTGCAGTTAGTGATTACACTATATGAGAATTATATTTTGGTTTTTCTATCAAATCCACAACAATATTGTTAGTCAATTGATGATAGTATATGAGTTTTTACAATTTGGTCTTCCTTTTAACTCCTTATTGAGTAATGGCTTTCGAAATATGCTCAGCAGAAAAGGTTAGTCAAGCTTTAAGAAACTACTGAAGCCATTTTGAGCCCGGGTCCTATTTACCTGCGAGCAAATTTCGAGCCACAAGGAATTTTCAAGTAGACCGTATCTAAATTCTACATCTTCCTACCACTTGCGGACAGAAACTTACTCAAATCCAGTGACAATGGAATGTGGTTTATGGGGCGGATTAAATCTACAGGACTTACCACACTAATTGACCTGCAAGTTTCCTGGGTATATTGTTTTAGTCATTCTGTTTAAATCAAGTGTCTACTTCTACTTCCAGGTACAACGTTTATTGCGGAACTTCAAGATGTCAGTTTTGTTTTACTATGGACCATTCGAAACAGAGAATACAGGTATAGCAGCAGCAGATATGGCTAATTTACCTGAAAGTCTCTTGCCCATCAATATAAATATATCCCGATCTTTGTAAATACTAAAAGGTTGCTTGCCAAGATAAATCCTTGAGGAATATTTAAATAAGCTTTATTATATAACACATATAATCAACAAGTTGAATGATTTATGATTTACTTCATCAAATTTGCTCAAAGTTTCAATTATCTAAAAGAACCGAATTTCAAAAGTAACGGTTTGTGCGGACACTGCGCACATGAAGAGAACTGCCGCCGACGGCAGCTATCGAAGTACGTCTCATTCGAATAAACATGTTCGAATAATCGCCGGTTAATCAAACTTGAAACTTACAAGCAGTTATATTTCGACCGGCTGTTCATTGACCATTATTAACACACATCCTTGGGCCTAAAAGCGATTAAATATCAAAATACACAAGTATGCACTTACCGGATGCCTGGCAGCTGCAGCCGCTGCCACCGCGGCGGCATTTATTCCAGCGCTGGGGTACATTTTCCAGGCTTTTAGAATCCGCAGAAATCACTACGGTCTCTTTATCTCTAAGTTTCCTTGGTCGCTGTTCTCTTCAGCGATGTTTCAGTGCACGGTACGATTAGCGAAAAATGCCGTCATCGCGCCAACACTACGGTTCACCAAACCACCACACAACTACCAACAAAGGACACACGCGCGGCTAAGAGAGAACCCTGTGACGACGTTGGCAAAGCCGTTTCTCTTGGCACGATACTTTCGAAATTCTCGCCCTGCAACCTCGACGAGCCATCCACCCGCTCTCCATCCGAGATTAGCTCCTCATCGAGGAAAATCGCACCCTCGTCGCCGATACCTCCTCGTGGTTTCGTCGCTCTACCTCGCAAAGAGAAAAAAACAAGCGAACGCCAACGAACCGAACGGTAACCGTCGGTAATGCAGGGAGTAACTTTAGCGCCCCGCAACTCGGAAAAAGACCGACGGAGCGTGGAAGCACAAGGTGCGAGAGAGAGAAAGAGAGACGCTCTTCCTTCTCGAACGGCGATGCCAGAAAAGCAACGCTTCTCTCTCCCTTACTGATTTCCGCCACAGATCGACTTTCTTCGTCGATTAATTAGAAAAATTACCAACTTTAGTCGTTTAAACAACTGTCGCGCACTGCACTCTAGCACGCGCGTACATCTCTATTCGGAGTCAACGAAAACACTATTTTGACACTTTTTGTTAATCCTTCTCCTGATGGAGATTATGGGTAAGTATCCAATGAACGTCAGCACAATATTTTTCTGGTTTTTCACAATATTCAAGGCCTCCCGAGCACAAATCGTTCCAAAACGAGAGAACACGAAAGAATTACACGAACAACGAACCTCTCTACTCCGCAGACTCGAACCGACTGACTCGACCGCGTGGTGGGGATTCCGTCCCCTCCACACACAAACAGCTCTCGAGTTTCCCCTCACCCCACGAACCGCAGACAAGATTCCGATCCCACCACCTCTTCCCTCGTATTAACTGGTGCGATAGCTCCTTTACAATTAGTCGCTCGGTTATGCAAAAGCCCGAAAATGCTAGCACGAAATCACAGCTCTCATGACGAGCTCATAACTTTGTCACTGACGGTTCATGTTGCCTTATTCTTGGTGCTCAAAGTATCGACGAGAATTCCCCCTCTCTGATATATGACATACTCGCAACTTATTAAATGCACGAACGCCCCGACAAGGACTGCTCGTCTTCAACCAAATTTCAACGTTACAATGAACGTACATGAAATGCCGTTTGAAAATAATGCACGTACTCAAGATCCTTTACAATTAGATTGCTTCTTGCAGTGAAGAAATTTCACTTATAAAAACAACTTTGAGCTTTAAAAATACTTTTTCGATTGCATTTTAACGGGGAGATTTACTTTTTGAAACTCGCGCGCCGTCTATAATCTCAAACTTAAATATCATTTCATAGTAAATTTGTTTTATAAGTATTCTCCTATTCAAAATACTGCTTCACATTTTCAAATGTTTCCATTATAATAAGCCGAATAGGCGAATAGATATCTAAAAAAGCCCAAGTTAAAAGAACTGTGTTTATTCTATAGTCTTCTTAGGCAGGTTTATCAAATACATATATCTAATTGTTACAATTAGATATATTTTTACACTCGTATTCTACGTGTACGTATTCACAATGTAAAGATATATTGAAATTTGCAATAATTTAATCAAGTTTCTTCAGAACTAAGAACTTGTATTTTCTTTTCACTTATTTTTCGAAAAGTGGCAATAGAGCTATAAAGAAAAAATATTATAATATTAATTTTCTTCTTTTACAAAATTAAAAACAGTTAAAGCTCCGTAAGTTCACAACTGAATGAACATTTACTATCTGCCAAACAATACATTATTCCCAACATCAACAAAATCAGTTATTATCAGTTTTCTTTCTGAGCAATCAATGATAAACGACTGCAATTTCAGTAAATAGTCACTGATACAAAGAGCTCCTTCATTGCGCATCTGTCACAGACAATATTTTTTCTAACAAATACAGGAATAAAATGTACTTCTTTTCATAGAATGGCACTTTTCTTGAAATTTCTTATGTGTTACAAAGAACGCTTGAGTTTTTTAGTGTAAAAACCTTGAGATTAAACAGTAAAATTTAAATTATGTATTCACGAAAATAATGATTTAGATTTTCAGAACATCAACGCGCACGCTAAGCATCATTGGGTATGCCGAAGGACTTATAGCAGTATTTTCTTCAATAAAAAATTAGAAATACACTTTTTATTCTCAAGGTTCGCAAAAAAAACCTTCCCATTTTTTTAAAGTCCAAAAAACCTTATGAAAAAAGTCAAATCGATAATTGACCTTCATTTTTAAAGGCTAAATATTTATTCTAAACAAATGACCATGTCCCATAAAAACGGTATAAGAAAAGTTATCAAAACTGCAGAAGAAAATATTTTCTTTATTGATATTAAAAGATTTCAAACTCACCAAAACAAATGGTATGATATATTCTTAAAATTCACTCTACGCTTCTCTAATCAATAAGCAAATACTAATTTCATTTTTAAAAGAACTTCAATGCCCTTAAAGGGATGAACCTAAGCTTTCTTTTGAAATAGTAAAATAAATAATAAAATGTGCCTTTTTCCAAAAGACAAAATTGGTTTTGCAACTTTCATTTCTAAAGGTGAAATATTTATTTTTTAAGAAAATGCTTATGATCAACAGAAAGGGCGCAAAAATTGTCATAAAAAATGTATTGATAAATCTGTTTTATCGCCATTAGAAGAGTTAAAAATCGCTGAAATAGATGATATCCAAAAAATCCCGAAATGTTCACCCCCCCCCCCCCCCCCCCCCCCCCCCTGTAAATATTGATCAAAATGACAAATTATTTCGCGATACACTACTATCCAGTGGCTGGTACACTTGAGAAAAAATGCCTTATTCCCAATTGCCTATTAGTTTATTTTAAGTGAAAATATATATACAATATGATTCATGTTTGCTAAAATACTTACTTCGTATGAAAATATGTACGACATAACCTTGATATAGGATTCAAAAAGAAAACATTTTATATCGCTTGATAGAAAAAGAGAGTGATAGTCTGTTGAGAATGTGTGATTGAATAAGCCGTCACGTGGCGCCAACTACACTCAGGTGGGAGCTTTGCAACAGAGTCAATGTATATCCATGTCCACTATTTCCAGACGAAAAAAGTCGTGATTTTCGCGTATGTCTTAGGTAAATTAGTATGCGCCACTCGTGGAGAATGTTTCATTATGAACTCGGAAAAAGGACCATAGTTTTTCGGTATGGAGAGAGTTAAAAGAAATATCTTCAAAATTATTGCATAGAATGCAATTATTACAGAATTATTGCATAGAATGCAATTATTACAGAAATATTGCATAGAATGCAATTATTACAGAATTATTGCATAGAATGCAATTATTACAGAATTATTGCATAAGGAAGCTTTAGTCTCAAACAGGTTTTAAGTAAAATTTTACATTCCTTAACAATTATAATTTTTCGTATTAGTAAAACTAAGTACCTATGATACTCAGCTGATGATGAATAGTTATAACGTAGAACAATGAGTATTATATAAATCTCATTCCTGTGACTTATCGGTTATAATCTATAAGAGTTCGTTGATCAAGCTTGGAGAAATAATACTCTAATTAAACTTACTCAGTCCGATAGCCGTCCCAAAATATTCTAACTATCTAGTTTTTAGAGTGAACAAAACTAAGCAGCTAACATGCTAATAAGGATCTAATTGCAGTGAGACCTTGCAATAGCCCTCCCTTCTATAGCCCTTCTGAGAATTGACGCCACGCCGCAGATAGGTGTAATAGGAGCTGCGCTGGGTCTGTAGTTGTCACTCAGGCGTTAAGAAACAAAAGCGGTGCGAGCTCAAAAAGGTTGAGATTTAAAACTATTCTTTGTTTTTTAGTAATTATCTTACTCAGTTTGATCGATATTCTTAAATAATATTCTTTTTGACCTCTCGCTTTAAAAAAATGAAGAAAAAAACAAACTTTAAAAACCTTTCCACATTAGAAAACTAAATGTAATAAAATTCTGCGTCCAATAAATCCAAGTTGGCGGCAAAATGTCAACTTTATAAAAAATACTACAAAAAAACTTAAAATTTCGACGTTTTTTTAAAAATGGAATAACTCTGAAAATAATTAATTGTTTAAATGTATATAATTATTACTTTCATTTAGTAAAATAAGATAATCATTTAAAAAATGTAAGTCGGTAAACTTGTTTGAAATGTTGCTACTTTGTTGTGTCAAGTCTGACCTTAGGGCAAAATCTATGGAAAAAATTCTAAAAATATTGTTTTTTCATTTTGACAAATACTATGCAGAATTCTGTTTAAGATAAGCCTAAGGTCTTCAAAAGTTTAAATTATTTTCCGAGTTATTCCAATTTTTTATATTTCTATTTTTTATACTTGCATTCAGGCGTACCTGGTAGGTACACATCTATATTCTATAGTCGCACAGATACACATAGACCAATTCCAGTTTTAACTACCCGAAAGGATAGACTTTATTCAAAATTTTCACGGATGCTTAGGAGCCATTAAAAAAATACGTAACGCCTGAACAGGTCTTATACATTTGTGACAATTTCGAAAATTCAATTAATCATATGTAAATAGAAATCCCGTTTCTTAATTTAAATCGTTAGTGTAAATTATAATAAAATACACTTTTTTTCTACATTTTAAAACATTGTTTTGGAAGAGCTAGAACATAGCTGATGCTGCGTTTTTCAATTCAATTTTTCAGAACTCTGAGCCAGATATGTAAACGTTGCTTGTCTTTTGGTATATTTCGGAGTGGCTACATAGGTATGGAACCGTCATTTTCCAAAATTTTGGGCAGGGTATGCTCGTGTAGTACTCGTTTAAAGTTTAAACGAGGACGCGATGTGACGTGTCAGGCATACGCGAGCATTAGCCCCGGTTGGTCGACTGCTCGGTGTGCAAACAAATCGAAAGTTTTTCGCAAAATGGCCGACACCGGGCTGACACGGATGTCCGCATAAACTTCCCTTTACTCTCCAGACTCTCTTACTACCCCTCAGGGTGCTCTCTCACTCCGATACTCCTCTTATCTACTTTTCTCTCCCTCACTCTCACCACTCGTGATTTCCCTCACTTCCCACACCACCACAAATATGGCGCCTCCACCCGTTTTCCAACCCCTATGCCTCTCCTCGAGGGGGTGGAATCGGTAGAGAAGTAAGAGGCGGAGTGAAGCAAGAGATCCTGATCCGAAGAAACGGAGTGCGAGAAAGAGCGAGAATCACGCATAGAATGTTTGCACGTATTTGCGCTTGTATTCCGAGTGTGTACGTGAAATAGAGCGGGTGAGCATAGCAGGCATTCCACCCTGTTTGGGTAAGGGGCGCCCCTATCCTATGTGAATATCGTGCAGCACACAGTCCCAAGCAGTTTCCTACTTGATTGCCGCTATCGTCCTGCTTTGCTCGTAAAAGAACTCCACGTGGAGTAGCTCGTACTCTCGTCCAATAAGATCTCGACTTAGTGAGCCTTGGCGAATCAAACTACAGCGTTCCCCTCCCTTGCGCTTTCCGAGACACGACTGCTGCCAAGATACGCCTAAGCGCCTGCCAATCCGAGTTCGAGTTTTTCGAAGCAGTCGAAATCACTCCGCGTGGACTTGTTATACTCGTATAGTGGCCTATGGAGCGAAGGTGCTATGCGAAGCCGCAACGAAACATGAAAAATAGGGGCTACACAGGGAAAAACACGGTGCCTGGGGCGATGGCGGAGGGAGTGAAGATGAAAGAGAAGGACGAGAGGAGAGTTAGTTGAGACCGAACTGCGGGATGGATCTCGATTCTCGATCCTAAGAACCGAGACACGGAAGGACGAACAGGGATGAGAATGGAAAAGTAACATATAACGAAACGTCGATCCCATTACCCGAAGCTCTCCCTCCATACACAGTGATGCTGGTCGACCCTTATTCCGGGAGGATTAGAAAATTATTGCCATGCTTCGCGGAAGCGTTGGTGCCCATTCGCGCAACTGCAACGAAGCCATGGCATTTTCGGGACTTCCAGCGAAGCTTTTCAACTTCCTGGAGAACTATCCTGGCTAAACTTAAAATTCGAGCCCTTTGTTTATACCGGACTATGATAAAATTTAAATAGAGTAACTATAGTTAATCTAGAATGCTACATATACTGTTCCTTCGCTTTGGTGTCCTCTACTGTCTCCTTTCTTTCCTTCCGCTTCGGCTTCCAGGTCTGCCAATTCTAATTAGAAGTACTACTCTCCATCATCTTTCCTCCTACTTCCTCTATCCATTCGTTATAATATCGCTTTATCTTATTCCAATTTCCTTATTTTCCCTTAAACACTCTTTCTGTTATCACTGTTCGTTCTTCATATCTTATCTCTTCCTTTCATATCGTGTCTGGTTTTCTTTTCTCTGTAGGATGAGAAGGCAAAGGAAGAAGAAGAGTGTTGGCGAAGCTGTCGGTCGCGCTTGGTCGGTTGCGGTTGTGCGGAGCCGCTTGCCGCCGCAGCCAGTTTGCGTGTTCGCCCATGTTCGTTGGTGGATACGTGTCCTCGTGGAACTCAGTGCTTACCGAACGAGGGAGAAAAGGGGAGTGAGAGCTGGTTCAGCGAGCAAGATAGCTAAAGCTAAAAAGAGAGGAGGGAAGTTATGCGCGAAGAAGAGGATGAGAGAGCATTAAGCTCAGAACAGAGTGAGAGAAACACGCGGTGGACGCGGCTAACCGCGCAGGGGTTCTCAATTCGCGGCTCTCGTGCATAAAATATGTGTGCTCTACAGTCCACTCTGCTCTATTCACTACTCTACGCGGACCATACTTTCCTCAATGGCTCCTTTCTTTTAATTAAAGAAGAAACGATAAGTTATTCTCAGTTAAGATACATGCCAGACGCCCGATGCTCGATCACGACAAATATTTTACATGTCCATGGACCTAAATACCAGAAAAAGCGGTCTAACAATATGCTGCAAAACCTTGAGATATATCTATATACTTTAGTATGATAAGTTTTTAATTGAATATGTATATTGATAATTGCCAAGGTCATTGCCAAATGAAAAACTTATAACTTAACTTTGATATATAATTAACGGTTAACATGCGCATTTGTTATTTCGGATACTTAAAAATTTTATATTTGAAACTTGAATAATTGATGTGTTAGAGAAGCTGAATAAGTTTAATTGAGGAAAAATTTATTAGTCTATAGACAAAACAAATACTGAAATTAAAGCAATGTTTGGTGGAAAAGTTTAGAAATATTTTATGATTTGAAGATGATTTTTGAAACCAAGTAATATTTTAGAGGATGTAAAACTTTATTACATTCAAAATAACCATAAACGGTCTGGATTGATGTGAAGGCTTTTGTTATTAAAATGCGAAGCGTTGTAAAGCTTTCGCAGAATAGTATATTATATGGCTATGGTTGAAGTTTTATTACTCAAGATGTAAAGAGTCTCTCGTTTCGCCTTCAGAGGCGAAGTGCTGTATGTATTGATAATTCGAAGTTCTTGGCAATAAACCTAATGAGTTTTTGTACACAAAAAATATGACTAGTAGGTATAAAAGAATTTAAAAGAATTTACAAGAACCATCAAATAGAAAGAATTTTTTACAAATTTGTAAAAGATCTAAAACATGCATAAGAATCCGAAACGTTAGGATTATCCGATTATTTGAAACACTAATCCTCTGACTTAGGCCTTAGTTGATGTTTTATATTATTTGCATATGTTTTCACGCATTTCAGTCAGGGAAGATTCGCTCTCCTTCCTAAATTAGCGCCTGGTACAATCTCAGGAATGTATTACTGAACAAATCTCGACGGGATGTCACACACACACACACACACACACACACACACACACGTGCGCGCGCGCGCGAAAAGGAAAAGATTGACTTGCCCGAAGCAAAAAATAAGTATTACATACAAGGATTAGGTCTAATCGACCAAAATATTTTTTTTTAACCTGCAACGAAAGAACGTCTTTTCATGCATTTACAGTGTGTCGGGCAAAAAAAGCTACTTTCTGCCTGCTTCATATGCACTCAAAATTTAAATGCAAACTTTCGATTTAAGTTGTAAACAAAATGCACTGTGTGCATCCTGGTTGGAAGGCGACAAACAATTGAAGGGTCTGCGGTCTAAACCTATTAACTGACATTTTTTTTCAAAATTATATATATTTTTGTATTTTCCGGAATATTTTTTAAATGCTGATATTATCCCGAAAACAAAACGGCAAAATTTTGTTTAGATTTTTTTAATTGATCTTCAGAAATCGTGTTTTGGTATCTAGAGCATAGGTCCGCGGTCTAAACCTGTTAACTGTTTATGGCGTCTTATGGGAAATCCGTGTTTTTTCTAACATCGGTTCAGTTTACTCGTATAATAGGACAGTGAGATACATTTTAGCGTGTGTGTTGTTAAGTGAATGAGTGTGTCGAAAGTTATATGTGGCTACTTTCCCATAATTTTCGATGTTGTCGTCTACAGAATTATTTAAAATTTTTTCAAACACATCTACACTGAAAAAATGTGGACAAGCAGCTGTCTTCTTAGTAGCAACACAGCGCCACCACGACGGTTGCTGTAGTGGCCAGACCACTTTTAAGTAAGCTATAGTACCAAACGTGCGAGCAGATCCTTTCCCATGTGTTGGGAACGCAGCAGCATCGCAAAAGAGAATGAAATTACCCAACGAGTACAAACAGAGCGTGCCCAATATGAGAGAGGATGTGTACCAAGTTGCAGGTGAGCAGCTCGCGACGCATTTGGTGTTCCAGCTCTACCACGTGGGCGAGCAGCTCGCCCAAAAAATTTTCAGTGTATATGTTCGGCATGCGATTCCAAACATTTTGACGTATAAAACTTGCCTGCAGTCTGAAGAACAACGCAGATTACATATGAACACCTTTCACTTGTCATATAACATTCAATTTTGATTCAAATGTTACAAAACTCACGTGCATTATTTTTCTCTGGAACATGGACAAAAAACATCTTACAGTTTTAAAGAATTTTGAAAATTGCAAAGATATAGGTGATTTTGCTTCGTCGTGTAAAATTTCTGAAATGCCAGTCAACAGGTTTACACCGCGGACCCTTTTATTAAACATCTTTTTTTCGTCCTTGATACACAATGGTACTATTTTATAACATATGCAAGAATGCAATTATACAAATAATTTTTAAAACACTCCAAAAAAAATCTGGTTAAAAGTATCAGAAGTTTCTGGTTGACAATTTTCTGGTTAATGTTACCACAAATTCGGGTAAATCTAACCAGAATTTCTGGCAAGGTTAAACAGAAATCCTTACTAGACAGTTTTTTGGTGGCTTAAGAATACAACGTTCTAGTCAATATAACCAAATATTCTGGTAAACTTTACCAGAGGTTCTGTTGAGCTCACCCAGATATTCTGGTAAACATCGATTTTCGACTATTGAATTTCGATTCTCTTCTACACTGTTAAAAAATTTCTATTTTGATTTCACAATAAATGTAATGGAAGTTTATTACGAAAACGTAATTTAATTTTACAATACATGAAATTGTAGCGTCACAATACAGTATTGTGAAATTACAACAAATGTTTTGTAATTTCACAACATCCAAAAAAATCTGCATGCCAATACATGATTGTAAAATTACAATACATGTGTTGTGAAATTACAGTACCTTTTGGTAATAAACTTCCATTACATTTATTGTAAAATCACGACAGAAATTTTTAACAGTTTAGATATAATATTTTAGTAAAGTTGGAAACGTATGCAACATTGGGAAAAATTGTGTTTTCAACTATTTTATAAAATAAAAGGGTAAATAACTAAATACATGTTCTGGGATAAACATTTAATACTATAAATATGAAATCTTTCATATTCAATTTACGCATTTTCTTCAAAATAGAATTCATATGTAGATTTAATTAAAACAATTTTTATTTACAAGATATATTCCACAAAATTCTAAAATTTGTTAGTAAACTCATTATTCATAAGGTTTTTGCGCAATGTAGACTTCCTTAATAATCAGAATGATTAAAGACAATTTAGGGAAATATGTTTTTCATCTGAAAGCAAAAACAGAAGTTGGTATTTTCGCGTTAACTATTAGAATGTCTTGATTTTTATTTTTATACTGCGAAATAATATAATCTGCAGCAGAAACTCAAAGTTTGAATACAGGTGATAAATTTTTTTGCAAAATGCTGTTAAAATCACTAACATAACCTATACGAATATACATAGCTCACGAGAAGATGACATGTGCTTTTGTAGGTTATGCTAGAGATTTTGACAGCATTTTTCTTGAAAAATTTAGATTGTTTTCAAACTTTAAGTTTCTGATGCAGGTTATATTATTTCACAGCATAAAAATAAAAATATTCTAAAAGTTACACTGTTAGAAATATTTGAATGAGGTTTAATATACGTGCGTGTGTGAAGCAAATATGCACTACCGCTACTGAAATGTAACATACATTGGTGTAGTGAATTTAATATACAGTTCAGTATAGTAATGTGCGTGAAAACACAACCTGTTTTCATTTCTTTAAATCTTGTAAAATATTTTCAAATAAATTATTAATATAGAATTCGTCGATTCATTTGTTATGTATAATGAAAGCGCAATGTACGGGTAAAATGTTTTCCTAATTTCGCTCTAAATGGTTGAAATTTAAGGCGAATACAATTAATTGTAGGTTAAGTCTGTTATTATTTGCTGAATTGCACCTTTTGACTTGAAATACAATTTTATTTTTGGTTAACAGGAAGAAATTATGATGTTTTATTATTTAGAATCGAAAATTATAGCTAAACTTATTTTAAATTTGTGAAAAACGAATAATATAGGCGCTTTTAATAGCGATTTCATACACAGAAAAACGCTGGTGTTAAATTTGTTGCAGCTCAAAGGTCATTGGTCTCCCAATGAGCTTTTGAGAGAATATGCAAGTCTGAAATGTATTCCTCTGAACGTAGGTGCACATCTCGGCATCTAGGGGAAAGTATCATTTGGAGACTGATTTTTGGCTCATCCAGAGTTGTGGACTGCCGAACCGCGCTGTCAGCCACCTGAACATCTGTCAAAGCAACTATTCGCTTTGCGATCGCAGACTAAATAATTGTTAATAAGGAAATTAATTGCAATAATATTTACCTAATTTGCAACTTTCTTTTCTTTAACATTGCGTACTAGTCACTTAGAATAAAATTATAACTTCATAATGCAACCTCCAAATATCAGGTTAGTCATGCTCGTCGACATTTCAACTAAAGCCGGGATGTACAGAAAAAGTCATGACCATCTACATATACAATAAGGTATTTTCACTTCAATCACTAGCTTTTCATTTTTTATGGACTATTTAAAGCAATAATAAAATGATAATAATTATTATTCATTATTCATTCCATAGTTTAAGACTGTAAGTAATCACTAAACCCTAAAATTGTAATTTTAAATCTGGTATAAAATTGTATATTCATAAATAGAAAATATTATTTTTAACTTATTCAAATTCAAATGTTATATTCCACTTTAGCAAGTTTATTGGGTAAAGTTTAAATTCATGCTTTCCCTTTAGCATTTATATAAATCTCTTCAAAAACTGTTTTGAAATATTACATAAATAAATTTGATTTCATTTCAATAGAGGTTTTTATGAAAAAAACATTTTATTTCCTAAGAAACTTTTAAAAAGTGGTCTAGTTCCATGCCCTTTAATGCAAAAAAGTAGGGATTGGTGGGACAACTAACGCCGCGCTGGAGATATTAGGAACTAATCAACTTAGGACAGTAAGGGATCACCATTTTGTTTTCAGATTTCTAGGGATGTAATCTTTTCACATGAAAACGTTTCGTGACAAAGTTTCACATGTTTCATGAAACATAGGGATGTGAAGAAAAATTATTTTGATGCCCAGACCGGTTTGGCCTCAAAGGTCAGGTAAGGATTTTATCTGATCAGTTTGAATTTTCCCGCCGATATATTTGAAACATTACAATGTTTGACGAAACTCCCCATTCTTCATCAAACTTTTCATCAGGCTAAAGTTTCATGAAACTTTACATCCCTACTCACTGTGAAAAACAAATTTCTGTTTTTATTATACAATTGTATTTACCTTATTTTTCATGTATAACACTAGCAACTGCAAGATTAGATAAATTTAAACATCCGCAGAAAATCTAGTGGAAATTCGTTCGAACGCCCGGGCATCAATTTCGATGCAGACGGTCACGACTTAGTTTTTACATCCCGGCTTTGGTGGTTTGAATGTCATGAAGGTTTTGACTAATCTAAGATTTGGATATTGTATCACGCCAAGTACCATCTTTATTCCAAGACATTAATAGTCACTGGTAAATGGGAGGAAATTAAAAGTTAGGTAATTATTATTATAACTTACCTGCTTAGTGCCTATCAAAATCTATTTCACCCAAATAACACCCGACAAAATCATCTTGACAGATGACTGACAGTTTGTAGACGACACTTCACGTTACTCTGGATGAGAAAAAACAGTGGCTAAATGATGCTTTTCCCATAGATTCTCCGAATGAACTTGTGTGGCTCAAATTTGTTGCAACAGAAAGCAGAAATATGCAGCACTTAGAAGGAGCAAACTAGGACCTTAATCGCTTATAAATAAGCCCTGTATAGATCCTGCTTACACAAACTTAAGTCCTAAAATAGCAGGCTCAAAATAGGACCAAAATTTTGACTCGGGATTTCGGTGTACATTGGAGGATCGGGGATTTTCTGTGAATGCTTGATATATTAATTTTAATACACATGGATATATTAAATATAATATTATTTTTAACAGTGTATGTTACACTTCGGTAAAATTTTGTCTCTCTATAATCTACATGTGGATATATGTATATGGTAATATACGGTTACCAGTCCTGGTCTTGCCGCATCTGGCCTGGTGTCCTGCGTTTCTTCTGAAAACTTCAAAAATGTCCTGGTTTTTACAGAAACAGATTTTTTTTCAAGCAATCTAATGATTTTTAACGCTAATTGCGAAATAATTTTTTCTTTAATAAAATCCCAATGGAGCGATGAACGCAACCGACTTTCAGTACAAACTGTTCGCGACATATTTTTCCTCATCCGTGCATGCAATTAAACTTTTGTATCGTGAAACGAAATGAAGTGAATGGCCTTTTTTAAGACCTTTTTTAAGTTTCGTGGATTTCGACATTACCCATCTGGTAACCCTGATTAATACATTGCGATAGATATACAACATTCGAAGCAAAAGTAGCATAATTTTTATGCGTTCTGTTTCTAGTTCAGTCATCTGGTCGGAAAAATAGGTCAGATGGTCATTTCCGGGCCAGTCATTTTTTTTCTCTTATATAATTCATTTGTGGGTACATAATATGGGGTCAGGTTCTGTGAAGAGGATTTCGTCCCGGAAACGTATACTTTAATTGGAAAAGGTATACTTTAATTCATATGTTGACCATTTTAAGATCTGGCCGTCAGGATCTGAGATACTTAGGAACAAAAACAAAAATGTGATTTTTGGCAAAAAATGGAAAAAAATCGAGGTATTTTGATAGGCCGTAAATTCGAAACTATTGGTGATAGAACAACGTTCTTTTTTTAGTTTTACGCAGAATTGTATCTACACTGAACTCCCAGTTTCAGTAAAGTGTCGGGGGGGGGGGGGGGGGGGGGGGGGGGGGGGGGGGGGGGGGGGGTAAACAGTGAGGGCCGCGTGACTTGTTTCAAATTGGAATATATATCTATATATATATAATGTCGCAATCACTTTCGCCCTACTCCCCTGAGAAACTGCGTGAGCCAGCAGTCCTAAGAAGGCTGAGAACCGGGTGACTGTAAGCGAGTGCTTGGTGTACTTTAATTTTTGTAAGATCACTTTTACCTCCCAAATGCACAGGAAAGCACCAATCCAATGGAATGTAATATTTTGCACCTTTTCCCAAAAAAATATCATTGTTTCGGGACAAAATCCTGTTCACAGAACTTAGCCTTATATTATGCACCCAAAATGAAGTACTCAGGAGAAAAAAAATGAATGCCCAGAAATTACTTCATTTGTTTATTGCCTGCAATGTTAATATTTTCGAGAATTTTTTTCAAAGACACCTACAAAATTTGTGCTTGGTTTTGAAGTATTCCTGGAGAGCTGGTGTTTAGACAGATAACGCGCAATTTTTTCTTATAATAAAACCAAATTCACGGTTTACTATAATTATTTATAGTCATATAATTGAAAATAAATTAACAAATCGCGATTGTTCGAGAATCGGACGTGTACGCCAAAGTGTAGCTTGGCACGTTCAGCTACATGACTTGAGACAAAAGACAGATTTCTGGAAATCAACACAAGATCGTGACACTTCTGTTACTAGAAGTATTAACCATAATAGTTTTAACCAGAAAAGTAAGAACATTTTCTTTAGCTGCTGCGTCTACGCTATTTGACCCTTAATTGCTTTTTGCAACAAAAAAAAAACCCCGTGAAAATGGGGATGATTCGTGTTGGTAAAATGTGCACAAAGTGCTAGATTTCTCTACTATCGGCGAGAAAACTATAGGCATCTGTCTTTGAAACTTGACAACTCAGTCAAAAAAAAATGCTAGCGCAACAAAACAACAGTCATTTAAAAGCTAAAAGTGTTCTACGTTAATGAGTTTGAAGACGTTTATGTAAAAATATTTTTGTGCTTAGCAGACTGAAAAATGTAAAAAAAAGTAAGGTTTTTTCGGTACATTTAAGAACAGTCAAGTTTAGAGCATTATTTCTTATACAAGGGGCGATGGAAAAAATTTGAAAAAATTCATGAGTATGAGGAAAACTGTTGTGAGCAAGTTGCAGTTGAGAAATTTGAAAAATACTAAAAATTGTTGCTTAAAAGCACAAAAATGTGCAACTATATTATCTTCAGTTCTAATACAGATATTAAAGCGATTCAAACTGCAAACTGTAATTGACAGGCTCTGTATTTATTTTCAATTGCCTGTAAGGATGTGTTAGTCTTATTTTTTGGAAAATCGCGATATTTTTAGACATTTTTTTTGTTGGAAAACAAGTGATAGAAAGCAGGGGGG
>NC_046664.1:106081151-106089474 GCF_010883055.1 Belonocnema kinseyi | reverse complement strand
TTTACTGCCGAACGCTGGTGCCTTTCTTTGACCCGTGGTCAGGTGCCATTCAAGCATTCAGAACTAGGGGCCGAAGAATGGCACCAGCGGTCGGCAGTAAAATAAAAAAAGGGCCCCTCCCTTACTTTTATAGTATCCCTTTCGTAGCATACAAGAAAAACTTAAAAAAAAACCGCAAGATGGGCAGTTGACTTGTTGCAATTTGAATTCTACATTAAATTTGCCATTAGAATGTCACGGAATAATTGCAGTAGTTTTTTTCAGCGTTAAAATAAAAAAAAGTAATATCTTCTGCTGATTGTGACTTCAAACACATCCATAGTTGCTTAAGTAGTATGCTGCTACTGAAAGCAGATGCGCTTGAAGTCGCCTTCAGCCTATGTTAATGATAGGTATTGCATTTATTTTTATTTTTTAACGCTGCAAAAAACAACTATTGCAATTATTCCAGGATCTTCTCACGGAAAATTTAACGTAGAATCCGATTTGCAATAAACTAAATGTTTATCTTACTGTTGTTTTGCGTTTTTGTTGCATGATACGGAAGGGATACTACGTGGATACTATAAGGGTAGCATTTTTGTCTTTATATTTCAAATAACTTTTTCTCGTAAAATGTTTTCAATTTTCGCTAATATCCACCATATTTTCAATAACTTTTTATTATTTGTTTCTCTCACATTGCTGTTGACGTGCCCTGGCAGTAGGTACAATTTGAAATAAGCCTGTCGCGTTTCAGTGTACATTTACCATTTCAGCGTAATGTACTTCGAGTAATGACTTGCAGTTCTTGGAGTGAATACACGTGTACGACGTATAGCTTACGCACTTGTCCGTGGGTTGGTACATGCGTGTAGCCTCGATTTGTATTCGTGTATCGGACTGTTAAGGCGTGTAATACTCGGTCCAAGCTCATTAATTAATCCCTCCATGAAGAAGCGTTCAGACAGGGTCCTCAAGTTACCTGGCCAGGATCGATAAATACTTGGTGTTAATTCCGTGAGCGAGCAAGGGGTCGACCCACTACCGGTATTAACAGAGTCAAGGCAAGCGAAGGGGGTGATTTCGAGGCGGTTCTCCAACGGTGCAGGTATAAATACATGTATCCGATATATATAATAATAATAACTTATACAGATATACTTAACATGCTCGATACATATTTCCTCTACTGAATGTCTGAGGCCTTGGATCCTGGCAATTTGTCTTTTCCAGTTTTCGACGTTCTATAAGTAGTTGAAGGTGTTATAATAAAATAGATAACGGTGTAGTATGTTAGTCGGTGGTTCTCTATTAGTTTCGCTTGTATATCACTCCCTGAACTTAGCTGCAAATTGCACAATTCCTTGGTGGAGAATTGCCGAGACGTGCCGAGCTTTTTAAATTCCCGCGTCTATGGTAGACCGCAAAAGTTTGCGTGTTCTACGCCACTAAACCTGGCGGGGTAAAACACATTGTTTTTTGCGGTCAAGTAAGCTACGTACCAAATCTGAAATCCGACGTTAAAATTGGACATCTGGTTTTCTCGTCATTTGAGATATTTTTGCCAATTTAAAGTCGTTTGCACAGAAAAAAGTAGGAGTACGAAATGTTGCAGACAAAAGTTCAAGCGGTCACCTGATCAATAGTCACCTGATTATTCCAAGCTGAGGTAAACTTTCAGTGGTTACGGATTTGTAACGTCCTTTCTCTAGCGGAGTTTGCCGCAAATATCTGCACTTTACCACGTTAACTTTATAGCAGTTTGGTGCACTTAACTCGCGTTTACCCTGCTTGAATGATTACCTGCAACATTTCGTACCCTCAGTGCTAGAAATCTAGAATGTAATGCTGGCTATACGCTCTTTTTCTAAAAAGGTTAGAAGATTTGCTTAAATTAAACAATACCACAAAAAATTTATTTACATATCTGTTTATTTTGTAGATAATACTGCACTAATAACTGAAGTCTAATGCGATCGTTTGATCAGCGTCATAATTCCAAAATAGTTCCAATATTATTTTAGGAGGCATACTTCTCACGGCATCAAATTAACCCCTGCTTCCGGAAACTTAACGTGACGACAATCATCGGAGTGGGAAATTTCTCGGAAAGGGTTTTCGTCGAGAGTCGTTTCGATGGCATAGTAGAAATAGTCTTTCACTGGCAGCCCCAAGGCACGGCTGTCATGGTGCTAATCGCTAATAGAATTACTCGCCCCTTCAAGTTTTTAACGGTCGATTTGGCCCGCAGGGTCCTTGCTATGCTTCTGCAGGCAGTCCAGTTAGTTACCCTTACCCGAGTTACCAGCCTGCCTTGCCGTTCGACGTTTCGTCACGCCGGGGGGTCAATACTGCCCGCAGATGCTTAAGCCCTACGACCCTTTCAACATGACTGCCGGTGCGTCACCCTCCGTTTGCTGCCATTTCAGCATTGTGTCTCCCACTGAATACCCGCCCTTAAATAAATCCATCCTACCCACCAGTGAAACCACCCCAGCAGTCTAGATTAGGTTCCTGCCGGGTATAATATTCCTACACGCGTGTATGCACACGCACGCACTGAGCGATTCATCGGGTTCATCTATACCCACTTTGCAACAAGCAACGCTAAGCCAGACCCACCCATTGGCGTAGACTCGTATACAGACTGTGAAGTCCAGTTTTCACTTTCAAGGGTTAATAATTAGAGCCAAGAAAGGATATGACACTTTACTTATAATTATACTTTTTTTTCCAAACGACTAATGCTCGCATATCGTTAAAAATAAAGTTGTCAACACTTAAAATAATTACAGCGTTGCTGTAAAATTTAGTAAAGGGTAAAAAGAACTATATGAAATAAAATCAACCAGTTGTTTCCAGTTGGAAAATTTGATCAAGCCCAAATAGAATTGAGGAACCTGAAGAAAGTTAACTCATCTGTTACAATTTGGCTCTCGGCTTTATTCAGAAGTTATCGACTTCCAAGAAGTTTTCTAAATCGACTCGCGGATCAGCCCTTACGAGAAATCGCCGACTTCTCAAGGGTAATCTTCATCGAATGTTACAAGTTTACGCCACTGGGTTGGGCTCTCCCTTGAGTTAAGCTCCTATTGCCCTTTTGTACGGAGATTATTACTGTTTCCGAGAAAAGAAAGTCGACCATACAAGTATCTGCTGGTATTAAATTTACAGTGACGCCATAACGCATCGAGGGAAAGGATTTGTTGAATTGACAAAAGTTTGTCAAATAAATCCCAAGTGTATATCTAGTTTGACTGTAACACCAAACTCGGCAATTCAAGTACTTAAACAAAACTCTTTGTATTTTGAAATTGTGAAAAATATTTTTAAAAATTATTTTGATGAATAAAAATTCGATCATAATTGAGGGACATAACTGTTAGTACTCTTTAGTCCTTCGCACAATTTTAAATTGGTACTATTCAAATTGAAGGGCTTTAACGTCAAAGCTTTTATAAATAAACAGAAATTTGTGGTCTATAGTTTGTCAAAAGAAGAGACAGAATTAAAAATTAATAATATTTTCCTTTTATTTTAAATTACGCTGCTTGATAATGTTGTAACCTAAATTTGTAATTATTCGGGCGAAAAAGTTATATATGGAGGCTTTAGGCCTCAGGATCAAGATTGACTTCTGGACGGTCCATAGATTCATATCGTTAAATCGAGATTCTCGACAACGATCGACTGTGCGTTTAATTAGACGATCGCGTTTACAAGTCCGTTCGTTTTGCGCGACGGAATGAAGCTGCATTGACTTCTTTGTCAAGGGGGTATATCTAGATCTGATATCTGTAACGATCATGAGGAGAATCGGATAAGTGAATTGCAACGATTGAAATTCAATTCCTCCTGTGGTTACGCTAGGCTAATTAGATACACGATGCTTAGGTTGCGTGTGACTCTGAGTCAATTACAATTTCCAGGTCAACAGTGATCCGATAACTTGCAACTACGAAACACGAAATTGTGAACAAATTCGATGCCCTAAAATTGATGGTGGGATATCTTTTCAAATTGAATATGTAATAATTGGATTCTCTTCTTTAGGGTTACAGAGCCTACTTCTTGCTTCGAGATCATTTTTGTTATGACAACGAAAGGTTTACCGAAAAAATCATATTTTTATTAGGCCAACAAATATTGCTATACTTCTATAGCAGCCAAAGCGTTTTGTTGTCTGAACCAAATGTTGTCTCACTGATAATAATCGAACAATTATGGAAATGCAGAGCGTCAGGGAACATTTGTTCCGTTGTCATTCAAGTACTTCAAGTACTTTTAATTTTATTGAAAGGCACTGACTAGTCTTACTAGTAGACATAGCTGAATTTGCAAGAAAGTTTAGGTATGGAACTGCAAAATAGATAGCTAAGATATATAAACCATCTGTCTCTTGCAGACAGAAAATTTGGGAGATAATTCCATTCTAATTTGCTAAACATTCTAGCAGTAATGATCAAACAGCATATTTCCTATAATTAGTTTGTTCGTATAGCTTATCCGTTTAGACGCAGCAGCTATATTGCTCCACCTACAAAATTTAGATTCTGTGGCTATACGAGTATTGTAAGATTAGAAACTCATCTTTGCAAGAAAACATGAAGTCAAAGTAATTTCTTATTAATTTACATATAAAAATATTTATTCACTATTGAAAATTCTAACCTAAAATAATTGCAACATCAGTTTTATGCCTATTAGGTATTTTCACTTCAACCATCAGCTAACTTTACTTTGTTAAAAGCTGTATTTTTGCTGTTATTCGTTATTATCATTTTATTATTTCATTAAATAGTAATTAAAAAATAAAAACTATTTTTCAAACACACTTATACAGAAAAAATAGCTTTTACGAAGATATTAGCAAAATAGGGTAAAAATGAACTGAATTCCATGCATTTGGTGCCCTGTTTTATCTTCAGCAATCTACGAAGTGAAGTTAGCTGTTAATTGAAGTCAAAATACCTAATAAATTGAAATGCATTTTCAAAATTACCGCCTTGTCATATTTCGGACAATGCAAACGCTCGACCTTTCCGTAAATGCAAGAAGCTCCTACCTCGTGTCTTGTGGCTAGTGAGATTTAAAAAATGAATATTTTAAACATCTAACGACAATGATGAAGCCGACTACGGAAATAAGAGATGTTTTGATCAGCTGGAACCTCGAGAATTATATTGAAGTTTTCAAAAGTAAGTGAGTATTCTTTTATGAGTGAAAGTATATCCTTAAAATTTTTTTACAAATTTTTTTCGATACGTCCTATTGTGCATATTGATATGTATTGTTTATAACTTGTTATTTTCAATTTAGGATTTTTTATTATTAAGTCAGGTATGCATCTAATACATAAATAAAGATTTAAATATTTATATATACGGTTGATATATTTTTGCGTCATCGCACCTAGAAATATAACGGCGTAGTAGCTAGAAAAATGATAGGCACTTCAGCCAGAAAACGCAACTAGATAGGCTGTCAAGTTTAGCTATATTTTTTCAATTAGAATGTCTAGCTGAACCTGGGTAGGTTTGACACCTATACTTGTTTAGCAATACAAATATAGGTATGACAGCTAAAGTTTTTAGGTACTGTACCTATCTTTTGTCTGCAAGAAAATCTGTTCAATACAGCAAACTATTTAGGAAGACGAAATCTAGCGATACTTTCTAGCTGGCTTAGCAAGAATTCTAGGTAATGTACCTAAACATTTTTTTCAGTGTGGTTATATATAGATAGTAAACTAAATGTTGTATTATACGGTTCTTTGAAGCACAGGAGTACAACACTTTCTAGGTACGAGAATAAAGTGAATAAGGTAGAGGAGAATAATAATGCATTGTTCGAAAGTGAAAGTAGAATGTTGAATCACGAATGTGTAGCTTGCAACAATACTTATATCAGTCGGTTCTTTTCAAGTCGATTGCAAACTCGGAAAACAGCATTAGACGATCGTATGGAAAGTAGTTGCCTCGTCAAATGATTGCAATTCGAAAAATAGGAGAGAGGTTGCGCTAGAACGGTCATGAAATCAGGTTTGCTTGATCAAGCTCACTAATGAATTTATTTCGATTACCTCGCCACCAACTGTGTCGGTGCACGCAGGACATATTTTCTGATGGAAAGCTTTAGTGTTACTTCAAGTAAATCTTGACTAAAGTCGTGCGGAATGCGAATAATGATCTTTATTAGTGAACTGATACTTTCTAATTTTAATATATCGCCAACAAAATTTAGAATTTAATTCACTCTACAGACCCTAAGTGCGAATTGCCGGAGTTGAATACACGGCCCAGTGTTGGTCCAATTTTGGCAGCCAAAGGTCGGCTAAAGTTATTGAGCCAATATCGGCATTTTAATCGGCCCAGTGTTGAGCCAGTGCTGACAGCCTATATTGGCTATGTATATTTTCCGATCCTCCACCGATGATTGGCCCAATATCGGCGCTTTATTGTGCCAAGCCTCACTTTTAGTACGAGGAACCATGTTTCACGAGGATCAGCCAAAGTCTGGCCCGGTGACGGCACATTACTGGGCCAAGTGTCACTTTTACCACGGCAAACCAGGTTTTATTTCAACCGGTCCAATGTCGAGCCAGTGCTGGCAGCCTATATTGGCTTTTTATATTAGCCGATCCTCAGCCGACTCTTGGACCAGAATCGGCACTTTATTTCGCCAAGTCTCACTTTTAATACCCAATAAACAAATCTTACACGAAAGATAACAAAAAATTGATTGAAAAATTGTCAAAGTTCACGATGAAATTTGTTAAGTTTTGTCATTAAAATTTGTTAATGCTTATGAACAATTACATTTCTTGTCATTGAAAAAAGTTGTAAAGTAGGCTACAACGGAAAAAAACGTAATATTACGTGAAGAACAATTGGAATCGATTTAAATTATTTATTTAAAAATTATTTTATTGATATTCCTGTTAACATTTCGTCGCATAATAATAAATAATTAGAAAAACAGAGCTTAAAATTTGGTTCTTTAACTTTTCTGAACTGCAGCTTAAGACGATGGCTTTTTCAGAGTTTCCACTTGTCGGTTTAGCGCAGTGGTTAACACTCCCGTCTGCTAGACACCTTAGCCTTCGAAATTTTATTTGTAATATAATGGTCAAAATGTAATATATATTTAATCAAAACAGGACCACTAATATTTATATTCGACAATGGCCGACAATGGCAGCCAAGTCTTGGCTGCAAAGCCAAGGCCATAATTATCAATCCAATAATGGCGCGAAGATGGCAGCTAGGTTTGCTTCAATACTGGTACCCAGTGTTAGGCCGAAAATGGCAGCCAAACATAGGCTGCCAAGTACAGGCCATAGTTATCATTCCGTCATTGGCGCGATAATGGCAGCCGAGCTTCGACAATATTTTTTCGACTAAGGGCCAATGTTGGACCGTATGTGAGTTCGCACTTGGGGACTTTTTCGTCTTCTGACAGATTTACTTGGAAAAACTATAAATGAAAATTTGTTAAATCAAACTGGTTATAAACGATATAGGACTTTTCAGAAAATTTTTAATGTTAACGTTCCATCAGAAACTTATTTCTTTAAATCAAATACATGTATCTAGGGGATAGTATTCTATTTGAAAACTTTTCATTTCAAATTTACAATAACAACTTTCTGAGAAGGAGTAATAATAGTATGCAAGTTCGTAAGATTGATCTCAGTTTTTTTTCACTGATGTAATGCATTATTTCCGTACACTGACAATTAGAGTGATTACTACATTCAGGTTGATGGCAGCATTTAGGCTAATTATTCAATTTCAGAGGGTAGAATATTCTGATGTACAGTAACGGTTAACGGATGAAGGCATGATAAATATAATTGCCGACGTCATCGATCATCAGAAACCTGAAGCATTGGTTTTGCTGCTCGAAATCGCTATACACTATCCTATTAGAATACGTAACGTGTGTAAAGCTGGGGAGAATGCAGATTGCGGTACTCGCTTTGCCAAGAATTGGCGTGCATTACAGCGATTAACCAGTATGTACTATATTCATCGTCTAAATCGATATCCTCTCGGCGTATTAGATTTTCATGTTGTAACGAGAGTAACAGGCCGATGCAACACACTCGAAACTAGGAAGGAGTAATTATACGGCGCATATGCCCGATAGCTTAATCGCTTCTATTCACCCGCATCCTCTCTTCCAGTTTAGCAGAATACAGAGCAGAGGGTTTGCGGCCAGCACGAGCACGATTCGACAAGTACGAGGGTGGATTGATAAGTTTCCGGCCTGACCAAGAAAAACAACGTTTTTAAGAATTTTTTTTTTTTATTTCTCAACATAATCTCCTCCAAGGCTG
>NC_046664.1:106070907-106081051 GCF_010883055.1 Belonocnema kinseyi | reverse complement strand
GCTACAAGCTATCTAAGGATGGTACTATAGAAGGCCACCTCAAGGTAGGCCTAGTGGCGCCATCTCTTGGTCAGGCCGGAAACTTATCAATCCACCCTCGTAGAGCTCATCCAAGATCTTTGCTTTTGAAAAATCTTTATTGTTCATAATGAGATAATACAACAAATTTTGTACATTGTTCACTTAGTCTGCTTTCAGGTACCTATTTCCTACACTGAGAAAACTATATCGCAAGAATTACAATATATACCGTAATTCCTGCACTATATATCGTAATTATCGCATTATAATAGTGCAAAATCGTGATATCGTACATTGCAAGTTTTTAAATTATATACCGCATAATTGTGCAATCTATAAAGTAAGAATTTAAGTTTAATACAATTACGACGCCAGCACTATCCAGCGTCGTGTAACTTAATTAATTTGGAAAGAAATGGGGATTCCCATCTGTCAGTTACTTTTCGCACTTTTTCTAAATGGTAATAAAATAGTTGTAATTCGTCTCTATAATAGTGTAATTTCTTTCGGAGGAGATATATCAGTAAGAAAAAATTTGGTTTTTGTTATCTGCTGCTGATTCTACATGTTTTACCGAAATTTTTTCACTTCAGCGTGACGCAGTAGACGAGATCAGAATCTATGTCCTAACTTCAGTGAAACTTTCGCCGAAATATTTTTAATTTTTAAACGTTGTAAGTATCACCTGCAGCAAATTTTAACTTTTTTCGGTGATTAATGGAAGACGACAGCAACAAAATTTAACTTCACTTTTTTCTGTGATATTAGTGCATTATTATATCGTAAAAAGGTCCGGGGCCTGCTTGTACGTTATCGTATTGCGCTTTCTTGCAATATAGAGGTTTTGCGATATCATTGTGCGACATCTTTTTCTCCGTATACGGGGAAACTTGACCCTGTCTAGTTGTATTTATAATACTATTGCATTAATATTAATACTTAGTGTATGTCTCGATAATAAGAATATTTGAGGTAAAAATTTAGCGAAAAAACTTACTAATAAAGAACCTTAAACCTAAGACTAAAAGATAATAAACTATACAAACAAAACAAAGGCAGATAAGATGTTGAGGCTATTCTTACTATCACGTGGACAATGCATATGGTCATTTGTAAGTTTGTGAATGTATTCTGAAATAAATGGAAGGTTTAACTGTTTATGCAGATCAATGTTTCTGGCTCGAAGAGGAGCATTAGTAATCATTCTTACAATCTTGTTTTGAAAGCGTTGGATTTTTTATATATTTGAGTTACTCGTGCTGCTACAGACTGGGGCAGCATATAAAAGTGTAGATCTGATTATCATAGTGTATAGTAAGGTTTTATTTTTAATGCTAAGTTCACTTTTCCTGCAAAGCAGACAATAAAGTATACCTAGCATTTTTCGTCCCTTTTTAATAGCATTATCAATGTGATTACTATGGTTAAGTTTGAAATGTAGCATGAGACCCAAATATTTAGCTAAGCTTCTAGGTTCAATTATTCTACCGTAAATTTCAAAATTAGGTAATTCTAATCTTTTTTTGTTTCCATGATGATTGTTACTTCTTCTTGTAAAGCGGATAAGTTCTGTTTTCTCGATATTAACACTAAACTTCCATTTGTGAAAATATTTTATGACTGCATCTGTGATTTCCTGTAACTTTTGCAGAGCTCTTGTGGCACTCCAGGAAGCCGAATGAAGTGCCGTATCATCGGCAAATAATGAGAGCCTAATACCCTGAAGAGTACGTATGTTATTAATGTAGCATAAAAAAAGGAGTGGGCCCAGGGTGGATCCTTGGTAGTTTGCAATTATTTTAATTAAGTAGATTGGGAATTTAAATTTATGTAGTTTATAAATTAGGCCTCTATGCCACACGGTGTCGAAGGCTTTTTCAAGATCTAGGAGAACCATGGCGGTTGAGATTTTCTAATTAAAGTTAGTACTTATATAGTTAGTAACTTTCATTAATTGCTGAACTGTACTTCTTTTCCGCCTGAAACCAAACTGCTCAGGGATAAGGAGGTTATTTCGCGTTTCCAAGTTCAGCATTCTATTATAAATTATACGCTCAAAGGTTTTTGCGAGTGGGGGAAGCAGACTGATTGGTCGATAGCTTGCTGAGTATAATTTATCCATTCCTGGCTTGTGAAAGGGTATAATGTTCGCTGTTTTTCAAACTTCCGGACAGTAGCATAGCATTAGGCAGGTGTTTAAAATGTACATAATTTGGACATAAGCCTTTTTTGGCAAATTTTTAAGTAAGATATTCTGAATAGTGTTCCGTCCTGGGGCCTTCCTAGAGCCAGTTCTCATGACTGCTTTCTTTATCTCTTTGGGAGAGGCTAAATCTACACCTTTAATATCGCGAGGCAAATGCGCAATTTCCCGGTTCTTATCATTGACAAGTCTATCAGTTTTTTAGTTTCCCATGTCTTCAGTAAAATGATGGACAGATTCATAGTGCTCAGCTAACACTTCGGCTTTATCTAAATCGGAGACTGCAAGTCCGTTATTACCATGAAGAGTAGGGATTTTACTAGTATTAATTTTTCTAGAGAAACAGATAGCCATTTTCTAAAGTGAGTTATTCTTAACTGAGAGACTTTCAAGTTTATTGTCCCAATTATTATTGTAAAATTTAGTTGTTTCTTTATGAATTTTATTGGCTAGTTTATTATGTATTTTCTTGATTTCATGGCTAGCTGTCCTTGGCAGGTTTTGCGTAGGGCATTCCTAACTATTTTTAGTTCTTTTATGTAATTTGGTACACTCTTGTCGCAAGTTCCCGTTTTTTCTAAGAGGTATGGTATTTTTTGCGGCATTTAAAATAATACTGACTAGCTTGCCAACGTCACAATTTACATCATCTATAGTTTTAACGTGCGACTCTATAACTAGTTCTCGATTTATTAGCTTTCTAAATTTATGCCAGTCGGCGAGCTTATAGTTAAAATAATCAATCTCAACATATGAAATAGTGCCTATATTTTTCAATGTAATCATAATAGGTAAATGGTCTGAGTTTAATTTATCATGTGCGTTTATCTCTATATCGGTATCAATGTTTTTTATAAGTCCTATATCGACGATACGTGGAAGCCCTGCTGATTAGGGTTAGAGTGTGAAATTGTTCGGGTGTAAAATTTTATACATATTTCTGAGCGCAAAAGAGTAGAGAATTTTTCCATTTGGATTACCTATTTTGCAGTTCTAGGCGGAATGCTTACATTAAGATCACCATATAGAAGAACTTTATTTCCTAACCTGAAGATTGTTTCTAAGTCTCTTGTGTTGATTTTAGTTCTCGGAGGGTTGTAAGCAGCAACAAGAATTGTATTATCGCAGAGTTTAATCGCAACACATTCGAGAGTATCAGTATTAAGTGCAAGTTCGGTATAGTTAATTATATCTCTAACTAAGATAATTACTCCTCCAGTAGCTTTTGCGTGTGCCCCCTAAAATTGCCTCTCACCCTATTGTCATTCCAATGCCCTACTGTTGAAGAATTTATTAACCATCTAGTTTGTTTCATTTTGTATTAGTTCAGAAAAAACTCTAAGTCTATCTAAGTCGTTGTTGCATGTCGCTAGTTTTATATTTAAGGTTTTAAGTAGCCTCAACATCTTACCTAGGTTGCATAACTCGTTGAGCTTCTTGATCTCGGTTGCTAGATCCTGGAATTCTTTTATCTCAGGCGATCATCCGAGAGCTCATCGTTCTTATACCTTATATAGGGGACTGGCTCTCTGCAACGTCCTTGTCATTGTCTCGGGCCCCCTTCTCTCCTTCCTACCTTTGCCATTCACGTATATAGGGACTTCAGTTTCACAAGGTTCTACACAAATATTAACCCGAATGGATATTTACACACACAGATTCCTACACACGCCTACGTGTAGACGATCAGCCTGTGTCGCCGTGAATGTTTAAATGTTGAATCGAAGCGAGTTATAGACAGGATGAGTGTGCAGAGGAAAAGGTCCCATATGGGCGTAAGAGCAGCAAACTGGTAAAGGGTTCGGTTTCGGCGATCGCTTACTGGCTTAATCGATAGATATATTCGCTTTGGTAGCTGTAATGGAAGATCGAGGCACAAATTGAGGCTATTTCCTTCATTAATGGAACTAAAGGGATTCTAGAATTGTGTCTATTTTGTGTAATGTATTATTTCAGTATGCTATGGAAGTTTAGTAAGATATAGATGCATTTTCAGCGTTAAATTTTGCTTTCTCATAGAGCACAGAAGCACAGGAGAAACTGAGAATTTGGTAATGCTGTGGCTCAAGTGAAAGTTGGCATCCTTTATAATTAGGATTTTAATAGAACTCTTTTGGAGGATTATCGTTTACAGACAACTCCCGATATAAGAACGGTTTCGAGCATGACTAACAGTGGTATTGATACTAAATCGGGGGAATCCAAACGTAAACAGGCCGGGCCGCATGAACTATTTGTGTTGGATTAGGAAGCATGCCGCAACCTGATACAACTAAAGCGCTGAGAGTGCAACTCTCATGTTGTTTGCTTTTGAAAAATCTTTATTGTTCATAATGAGATAATACAACAAATTTTGTACATTGTTCACTTAGTCTGCTTTCAGGTACCTATTTCCTATTATTTATTGTTGTTTCACTTGAAAATGTTACTATACCCTGCTGATCTCTTTGATTTTTTTAGGAAATATCAATTTTAATTTAAAGCGTATGTCTAATTCGGAAACAGTTTTATTCAACGTGCCCAGAGGTAGACCGCGATATATTTTATTTACGATATTATTTTTTTCGTGTCCTGTTTTCTTGTTTTTTTCTTGTCCTGTTTCCTTCATTCTGTTATTTTCAATGCAAAACAAATGATTCTGAGATCCCAACAGTGGTCTCATTTTAGTACCACTGACAGCTGTTTTTTTATTCTTAGTCTTATTGTAATACCTGAAACTAAGGTACTATATTGGATGGGAATATACAACCACCATTGTGGTTCCCCGCCAAAATCATAATCGCTAACTTGATATCGCATTTTTAAGAGATGAATTTTGGTCTAAAACCTAATTAAATAGCAGTGAGTAACAAAATTAAAACAAAGTAAGCTGTAATATTTGAAGATAACAATATTATCAGAAATATGAATGTTTTTAAACTTTATAATGTAATGATCAACTGAAAAGAAAAAATGGCAAATTATTCTACTTACCGATAACACGTTGATTTTAACTATTGATTTGAAATGATATATTATTCGAAATGAATATAAAAATGCATACATATATATATCAAATAATATGTTTTATTAAATTAAAAAAACAAGTATTTTTTAACTTTCAGTTATAGTTCTCTGAAACCTAATTTCTAGATCACATTTGATAGAAAGTCCTCATTTGAGTTGGTCAAAATGCACCTAAAAACAAGATAAATACATTTACATGATATAGATTATTTATTTTAAAATTATACTAAAGCATTTTTATTAACACATACATTATAAATAAAATTACATGTGACATAATATATAGTATATTTAAATTAGACTATATGATTTTTAACCCACACATTTGCCAAAAAATAATCCTTGCAAAAATTATGCTTGTAAACTAAAGTTTACTCAGCTTATAAACAGGCGTGCGCTAAAATTATAATCATATGATTTATTAAATAACTACCAACAAATAATAATAGACTATAGGTCAGAAACTAAAACAATACTTTTCCAAAAGTTTATTATGATAGCTATTTATATTTCATATCAGACGTCTTTTTTATTTGCGTGGGTTAACGTGCGCCATTCTCTAGAAAAATGGGTTCCTAACCTTACATTCTTCTGGATCTTATTTCGCTTAAATATATAAAAAAAATGATCATAGGAAATTTAATTACATATTAACATAAGCTTCAGACCTCAAACATTTAAATTATATTGTTATAGTGATAAATGAGTACTTACTTCGCATAATCTTGAATTAGAATTTGATTCCCATTTGTCGGGTCTACAATTTATTATCCATTTAAAAAGTCTTTCTTTTTGTCCAAGTGGAAAACGGTACAATTTATATCCACCTTCGCTTCTATTTTCACAAAACGGAGCTGCAGACCGTTTTTCTTATATTCTAAGCTTAATTGTAATTATAAACTAGGACATGCTTATCGCATAGTTTCCCGCGAATTTTCTAGGAACCAGAATGGCGGTTGCATATTCCTCTCTAATATAGTACCCTACTGAAACTGGACCTGAAATATTACCTAGCTTTCACAGTGCGGGGGTTCTTATATCGGGAGTTACATTTCCGGTCAACGAGTATTGCCCACCCTGAGCGAAATTGGTCGAAATAAGTTTTATATCTGTGTTAAAAATGCATGTATTAAAAAAAATTCAATGTGATTTTAAAGTTTGAGTCAATAACTTTCAAATGCAATGAGCTATATAAAAAAATTGAAAATTGAGTTTTTTATAGTTAAAAACAAGAATTTTTTCCACTTTTTTCTTCAATAAAAACGTGTGTAATGCTTGAAGGAACTTGTTAACTATATTCTTTTATGTATAAAAGTTAGAAAATAATAATTAAAAAAATGGTAAAATATGAAAACAAATTTTCCCCAAAACTATTTTTTCTTTGCAAATACTTATTCTAGTTGTAAAAAAACATTTTTTGTCCTTGCAGTTTTTTTCTATAATGCATAGATTCCGAGATATTCAGCGTTGAGTAAAGTATTTTTTTCTCAAAAAATGTCATAACTTTAAAACGACTGAATCGAAAATATAATCTTGAGCTTATTTTAAAGAAAATGCAAATACGCATGTATTTAATTTTAATTCTTTCAAATCTACAATTTCCATAAAAAATTACACACGTTTTTTTGGGAGCAAAAAAGATGGGAATACATTAATTTTTGACAAGGATATAAAACTTTTTATTTCGACCAATTTCGCTCAGGGTGAACAGTACTCGTTGACCAGGAGTGTATGTGTAGTTTGTTGATATCGGATAGCACGGAGAATATACAGTAAAAACAAATACTTAAAGTTATATTTGACTTAATTTCAGATTTGACTTGAATTAAGGAAGTACCTGAATTTAAGCGTGCAAACTGCCTTGAATAAAGCACTAACTTATCTTAAATGAGAAATCAGCATTTTTCTGCTGGAATAAAGTAAAGTATCCTCCTAAATTTCAATATTCAGTTCTGAAAGTAAGTTGAAGGCAACCTGAAATAATCTGTAAGGCTTTCGTCATCTAAAATAAAGGAATATACCTTTCCTGAATTTCCGACTTGCACTACCTTGCATGACGTTACAGAACGCTGGCGCTACTATACAGCTCGTGGCCATTTATTCTTATCGCATCTTACTCCAATACTCAACGTCACGTTGGTCAGTGTCGGTTATGATACTATGTTTCCATCATTCGAGGAGTTTTCATTTCACAGATTTCAACAAGTGCTGCAGCAAAATCAGTTCCAGTTATCAGCCAATATTTGGATTATTAAATCTATCAAATTAATTAAATTATTACAAAACTTTTTACTTCGCAACGTGAGCGCCCTTTCAATACATTACGGAACGCAATTGTCTGAAGATTTTGAACCGCACCTGTCCCAAATATACCGTTTCTTCCATGTTTCCTACTTTTTCTATATTTTCTTACAAGTTTGAACCTAACTTGTATATTTTCTAAAGCGAATAACTATTATGTAAGAGCAGCTGATGAGTGTTGGTAGGGCGTGAGAAATTCCTAGTTTTTAGTTAGAATATTACCCTTAATTTCAGTTAGGATAGTGTATTAACTTAAGGTTACACTTGCTTTCAGTATACATATATTCTTAATTGAAGAGCGAGCATACCTCAATTTCAGGTCATGCCTCCCTGAATTTCAAATAGTCCCGACCTGAATTTTAGGAATCTTATTCCCTTAATTTAATGTTCAGGTGTCATTCTTAATTTCAGATTGCCTGTGCTTCTTTTTGTGACTCCTTAAAATAAGCCCAATTTTCGAATTAAATTTAGTACTTTTTTTGCTGTTTACTTAAAGTTATATTCGACTTAATTTCAGATTTGACTTGAATTAAGGAAGTACCTGAATTTAAGCGCGAAAACTGCCTTGAATAAAGCACTAACTTATCTTAAATAAGAAATCAGCATTTTTTTACTGGAATAAAGTAAAGTATCCTCCTAAATTTCAATATTCAGTTCTGAAAGTAAGTTGAAGGCAACATGAAATAACCTGTAAGGCTTTCGTCACCTAAAATAAAGGAAGATACCTTTCCTGAATTTTAGGTTCGTACGACCTTGCATGACGTTACAGAACGGTTGCGCTACTATACAGCTCGTGGCCATTTATTCTTGTCGCGTCCTACTTCAATACTTCATGTCGCGTTGGTCAGTGTCGACTATGCTACTATGTTTCCATAATTCGTTGAGTTTTTGTTTCACGGATTTAGAAAAGTACTGCAGCAAAATCAGTTCCAGTTGTCAGCCAATATTTGGATTATTAAACCCATAAAAATAATTAAATTATTACAAAACTTTTTACTTCGCAACGTGAGCGCCCTTTCAATACATTACGCAACGCAATTGTCGAATATAGCTTTAAGTATTTATTTTTACTGTGTGATGAGTGTCGGTAGGGCGTGAGAGATTCCTGGTTTTAATTTAGGATATTACCATTAATTTCAGTTAGGATAGTGCATTAACTTAAGGTTACACTAGCTTTCAGTATACATATATTCTTAATTGAAGAGCGAGCATACCTGAATTTCAGGCCATGCCTCCCTGAAAATCAATCTTCAAATAGTCCCGACCTGAATTTCAGGAATCTAATTCCCTTAATTTAATGTTCAGATGTCATTCTTAATTTCAGATTACCTCTGCTTCTTTTTGTGACACCTTAAAATAAGCCGAATTTTCGACTCAAATTAAGTACTTTTTTTGCTGAGTAGACATAAGGAGACCAAAGTAATGTTACCAAAAATAAGTACATTTTTGTCGTGAAAATTTGTATAGTACTTGCCGAGTATGAAGTATGGAGGTGGTGTGGCACGGGTAAAAATGGCAGTCGCTAATGCTAACATTTTACATTATTTACCACTGTGATACGAATGTTATTTACATAGAGGGATGATTTGTTATTTACATAAAAGCAGATTTATTCGGATTTTAAAAACAGAGGATTACGATAATAACATTATTTTGAATTTTATAGAAAATGGTATGCTTTATAGGTAATTGTTGCACAATTAAAAAATTTGTCTGGAATATCTTAGAGTCTGCCCTTTAATATCTTGGATATTGTCAGTTAAAATATTCTTTTTAATACCTACGGATGCGCTTCTTTAGCATCTAGATTTCTGTCCCATAGTTAAATCGCTAAGATATTACATATTAATATCTAGATAGTCTGAGCTAACAGACTGTGATTAAATGAGCTTACATTGGGCATAGCCATAGAACCCCCATAGTGTGAATCATAAATTAATTGACAGATTATTTTAATCATAAGAGTCAGTGGATGCGATCCCAGCCAAATCCTGAAACTATTTCAATTATTGCGAAATTTGAATTGTCAAAACTTATGTATATAAAGCCGAACAGTGCTTGATTTTTTACTTAATTGGGCTTAAATTGGGCTCACCCGTAGAAGGCCCAAAGTAAGCACTATTGGAGCAAACAAGTTTGGTCGCACACAATGAAACTCCAGTTATATCGATAGAAGGCAGTAGAGAGATAAAATATAGGCTGTGGTCAGCTGCTATTTACTTCGGTACAGCTATTGTAAACTGTATCCGTTTAGGAATAAATAAATAAATCGAGATTATTCTGATTAAAAGCGCCGTGCGAATAATGAATTAGACACACGGTTTGAACAATAATGAGCAATTCGAGCAGAATCTAGCAGTCATATTTCATTCATATAAATGAAAATAATTCTTAATCTATAAAATTACATAGTCAATGAATTATTTAAGATTATTGCTTGTTTATTATACTTTGTTAGCAAATGTTAAAGTACATTAAATTCCTGAATTTTTTTCTCTCTCATCCTTCAAAAGTAGTGTGGATGGGATAGAGATTTTTCAGATTGATCCAGAATTCTCGTGCTATTTATGTAAATAACACGTTCGTTCCGCAACACTGCTCCGACCCAGGTTG
>NC_046664.1:106062329-106070807 GCF_010883055.1 Belonocnema kinseyi | reverse complement strand
CCGAATTAGACATACGCTTTAAATTAAAATTGATATTTCCTAAAAAAATCAAAGAGATCAGCAGGGTATAGTAACATTTTCAAGTGAAACAACAATAAATAAACATTTTTTGTAAACTAAGCATTTTATAATTTTGAAAACCCCGCCTGCATTGGTTAACGTATGCACTGTGCGGCTACGCGAGCCGCAACGCCGCAGACGGGCTATCTCGTCTGCACTAGAGTTGGAAAATTCTCGGTAACAAACATTTGGAGAAGGTAACGGAGAACGTTACCGTATGTTAACGAGAATGCGAGAATTTATCTAGAATTTACGAGAACATTAATTTTTTACTATTATTTTTTGTTTTTAACCTAAATAACGTTTATATGCAATGCACTTACACCCAAATAGCAATAAACACCAGGAATAAAATTTATTTGGTAATTTTATGTACAATATACTTCATATTTTTCAGAATAGAAACAGTTCGTTGATTAGTCTTGGTGAATTATAATACTGTAATTAAACTTACTTAGTCTGATAGCCGTTCTTAAATACCCTTACTATCTATTTTTTGGAATGAACAAAACTAAGAAGCTGAAATATTATAAGAAACCAAACAGTTATGCAGGAAAGACACAGTGACTATTAAATACCATTGCTGTGACTTATAACTATTCGCCGTTGCTCAGTCTCAAGAGACTTAATACTATATAATTAGCTTACTCAATCTGATTGATATTCTTAAATAATATTCTTTTTGATATGTCGCTTTAAAAAAATGTACAAAAAAATAAAAAACTTGTTTAAAAATTTCCTCATTATAACGTGTTTATACATAGAACTCGTTTTTTGTCGCCTTTGTTTCTTCTACTACTCAATACTACCAACTGTCAATAATTCGAAAAATATTCCCTAACTTACTAAAAATTATCACAGGGTGCGTGAAAAACCATTGGAGTTCATTAGTTTGCATTTATTTCGGTGAAAAACTTAAATTCTCGAAAAAAATTGGCCGAGAACTTATCGGTAAGTTACCGGGTTTTCTCTATGTAAGTTACCGCCTTTCCAACTCTAGTCTGCACTAAAGCAGTTACGAACGCCATTTTTTCTTGTAGTCGAATCCGTTCAAGCTTTCATAAAGTGGGGTTATTTTCAGGGGCGCCAACCCCAGGGGGGGCAGGTCGGGCGCCCGCCCGACCTGTTTTCAGTGGAGCGTCCCGAAAATTAGGAAATATATTGTGTAAATAAATTAAATAAAAAATGCACAAAAAATAAGGGGAAATAATTAATTAAGGAAAGTGAAATATAACACAACGTGCACAAATTCATCATTCACACAATTAAATTTATATTTATCTACAGGTTCCCGAATATTACATATGAGAGCACCATTTCGTAAGTATATTTGAATTTTTAAATGTATAAAAAAGAATGCTTCTAATATATCCCTTTCTGTAAGGCTAGAATGAATAAAGCGGGTATTAAAAATTCCATTTGGAGAAAAAGTAGATCAGAGTTAAATAACTAATCATTTTTTTCAAATTGGCAACTATAAGTGATGCCAGAACGTATCTTGATTAATTTGGTCGATTACAACAAATATATCGTAGAAAAAGATTGATTAATAAATTTTGTGTAAACAGTTTTTTATAAATTCAATACAAATTTATCTAACTTATCATTAGGCCAGCCATGTGCTCGAATCCATACATAATTTTTCAACCTATAATATTTATTTTAATTATTTTGAGATTGTGAGTTCACTTTCGAGTCATTTAAAAATTTCTCTTATTTCGATCTCCATATTTTACAATATTATAATAATAAAAACTAAATAATGAATAAACGCTGTTTCCTAATGTTTTCAAAACATTAAAAGTTTTTAAAAAATTTGTAAAAAGATAATGATTTAATTGAGTAATATTTAAGATATTTTCGATCCATCCTCCCACCACTGTAGGAAATTTGTAGCCCTCAGTAGAAGTTTATACTCCTCGGGGCTAGTGCCACTGATTAGAACCTTAGGAGGGCTGTGTACATGGGCTTTTGGAGACATGTCGTTTAGGTGTAATTTCTCCGAAAGTATTGTGAAAAATATGACTTATGTGATATGTCTGGGTTCGTAAAATAATAAGCTATGGATATATGTTATCAAAAGTGAAATAATGTTTATTATATTAAAAATGTGATTGGTCAAAGTTATCTTACTTTTGAAGGCCAATTTCTCGGCTTGTAATGATTATGTCGAAAATTGTATTTCGCAGAAACTTAGATAAAGTCTTTCTGAAAAGATTAGCATGTATGAAAGAATTATTGCTTTTAAATAAATTCTAAAAAACATGCATAAATGAAAAGCATTTTTGGGTTAAATTTAAGGCAAGTAACTACCGATCCTAGCGGCCAAATGCTAGAGAGAGCGTTAGGCACGCCCACGCTGTTGTCCTCAATGCAATGAATACCCTTTACCTCACACCGGTTAGTTACAGGGCCCGTAAGTTCCCAATGCCTACGCAAACTGGAATTCACATCTGGCACCATTCTCAAGAAAACCTTCTTGGTTTCATTTCTGAATTTTCTCTTTGGCACCAATGAAATTAACGAAATTTTAAGTTCCCAAAAAATATGTTCAAAATACTACTCTGACGATCAACGGATTTGGGCGTTTCTTGAAATTTTGATTCGAATGACATATACTTTTAGGAGTCACTTTTTGCACGAAAAATTGAATGTACTAATTCTTCCAAATTAGGGTAACTTTGAAGAAGCCTATTTTTGATATAATAAACATTATTTCACTTTTGATAACACATACACATAGTTTGTTATTTCCCGAATCCAGGCATACCACAGAAGTAATATTTTTACAATACTTTCAGAGAAATTACGCCTAAATGACATGTCTCGAAAAGCATAACAATCCAATCTAAGCATAACACATCATTTATAATTGTGAACAATGCTTTCATATAAAATAGTCGTAAGAAGTGAAAATAAAGTTTAATATTTTGAAAAGGATCCATATGAATTATCGTCTGATCGAAGCATATCATGGAGATAGTTTCGAAATATACTGAAATATTGCTTTTAACAACGTCACTGCAAGGAGAAGAGAAGAAAGTAACGATCCTCCCAAACAGATTCAAGATAAATTCAGAAAATTCGAAACAATTCAAATAACAGAAATTTTAAGGAATTGAGAAAAATTATATTTAATTCATAAACATTCAAACTACATTTAAAAAAGCAATCAAGTGAATTCAAAACAATTTACAAATATGGAAAAAGTAATAATTCAGTTGGGTAGAATTAAGTGAATTTAGAAGAACTCAAAAGAAATTGAAAGAACTGAATAGGATTTACGATGAATTAATAAGATTTCAGTGCCAAATCCAAATGAATTGTACAAAATATTTGAAAATCTCTTCTGATCGTCACAAACAATTCCGTGAAATCCATTGAACCTTGGAAATCCTGTGAAATGGTTCACATATGTTGAAAATGAAATGGAATATTTAAAAATATTATAAAATATTGAAATTATATTTTACGACTGCATCGAAAATGTATTGAAGTACATTGATATTTGTTAAATCCCTCAAAATCTAAGAAAAGCTGGTGAAAATGTCTTTGAAGTTTATAAAATACCCGAAAGTCTTGAAAATTTCTTCAAATTATTGTAATCTCTTTCAAAGTTCTTGGAGTCTTTATAAATTTATAAATTTTAAACAAATCTTTAAAAATATGTGTAAGATTCAAGATAATTCAAAAATGGGTATAGACATGAAATAGATTGTGATTAACCACGAATTAATGTATTGAATAAAAAGTGACTAATGTTATTTTTTACATCACCTTTATGTAAAATATATTATTTCTTTTTGAAGTCAACTTTGTTTTACGACTACTATTTCAACTGATAATCAGCTCGTTCACCTGACGCACGCCAATTTATGTCCGATTGAATTAAATATGATAATTTCAAACTGCACATTTCATTTGTTAAAATGTACTAAGGAAACTTTTGAAGGTACCTTTTTCGAACCACCCTATTATGTATACAATCCATTATTCATAATTTTAGTGTAAATAAATTCTATAAATTTCAAACAATTCGTCAGCCTAACGCAGCAATGTTTCACACATAAAATGTTAATTACAACAAATTACTCCTTGTCATGATTATTTCTAAAATTTAGATAATTAATAGGCTAGATCCTTTACAAAAAACGTAGGGAAACGCTCGCCGGCGGTTTAACAGTACATAATCAGTACATGGCAGCATTGTGAAGCGTTACTAGCCAGTCATGGCCGCGTATAGATGCCGTTTTCTAGTAGAATGAGAAATTTCAATCCAAATTTGTATCTGATATCAAGTATATTTCGAAATTATCTCTACCATATGTTTCGATCAGACGAAAATTGAAAAAGAGAATTTTCAACGTCTCAAACTTTATTTCGACACCTCATGGTTAGTTAATGCAAAACTGTTGTGAACAATTATTGCTTGTGCGGTATGCTTGGATTCGTAAAAGAGTCAGGAACCCGGTAATAAGCGTTACATTCAGAAAAATTAAGAATTTCTATTTCCAGGAATACGCAATTTTTCCTCCGTCTAAAAATCCTCCAACGGGAACAGAAAAAGTGAAAATCCTTTTCCTCTCAATCGACTTAGTAAAATTTAACAAAAGCATTTATTTAACCTATGTTTTATTAATAAATCTTTCTAAACTTATAAATTCGAAAAATATTCAAATTTATATTTATTTGCATTTTAATAATTTATTTATACGTCTTAAAAAATGCATAAAAGAAATCTATTTAAGTGTGTAAATTAAAATAATTTTAACTCCAGAGAGGCGGACTTGAATTGATTATATTTTCAAATCATATATTCCACATGAAGGAATTAAAACAATTTATTACACATATATTGTGAACTTATTAGAAAGAATTAAATAATCTCGAAATCTGAACACTTTTGGGGAATAGAAGAGATCTCTGTGAGGTTATCTTCCGGTACAATTACAAGGAAGAAAACACGTTCCCTTTTGGGGAATAGGAACCTATGCGGCTGAGATTGAAAATATTGACTGATTTTTATCAACCTTTTTTTGATTTACTTAGAATAATATAACGATGCTAATGCAGTACCTTAAAATTTTATTAATTAATATTGTACAAAATTTGTATTTTTCTCCGCTGTGTCTAATCTCAAACAATGGAAAGGTCTCGCGAGGCCGAAAACCGTCCGCTCGACAAAGTACCACCCGCCGCAATGGTAGCGGTTTTCAGACAATGCCTGACCCAAGGTGACGGGCTCCTGATGAGACTTTCTCCCAGGCAATTTTTTTCAAACTTTTTTTACTACGTGCCCTTTTATTCTGAAAATATTCCAACTATGATTGCCTGTCAAAATTTTTTTGTCACTAACAAGCTCCACCCTTTTGGGCGTGCTTATCATATTTCTGTCTCTCTCGCACACTCAACTCAAAGTTGCCACTCTAGTACACAGCCCTCTTAAGTGATTTTCGAATAACTCATAAGAATAAGTCATTCAAGTCCTAACAATTTGAGTGTTAAATATTTATGCGAAATAGTATATTAGAGTTTTAATTTCAAATTATTTGCAATGTAATTTGATGATAAATAGATAAACGTCCCTTCTTCGATCTGCTGACCTTAAAAAATTGACTTATTTACACTTCCATTTTTTACATAATTTTCTTACAACTACGTCTTACAAAATACCATCCATCCACACCTTATAACTAATCCGCTCGCTCCTATAGCCTAACCTTCCTCGCTGCGCCTCGCCTCGCACGCATTTCGCTCTTTTGTCGCTATGCCTCGCATTACCAGCCTCTATCTCCGCAGCTAAGACCTAATACTTAACTACTATTTAGAACATTTAAATTTTATCTTACACCTGCTTCCTCTCCTATTTACAATCCTTCCTTCTTCATTCCTCTTCCTCCTTCCTTCTCTTTTTCTCTATCTTACCCAACGCCCCCTTCACCCATGCTACTGCCCTGTTGTCACCCCTTTCATGCAACAATAACTCCATGCTTATCCCCCTCCTTTCCACCTCGTCACATTCCTCCAATCAATGCTCTAATTTTGCATCCCCCTTCCCGCACAATTCACACATTCTCTTCTCTCTAGGAAGACAGAACCTATTATACTTCTCCAGGCACCCACACCTCATTATCGCAATAAGTTCCTGACTTCCTTGCTCTCCTTTCTTATAAAAATATTGCGCTCTCTCCCTTGGCATAATCCACACATAGTTTCTGTTATACCTTGACTCTCTTATTCTCTCTCCTCCTTTTGCCCTCTCTTTTTCCATGCCATTCTTTTGAACCAACTCATATACCTTCCTAACTTTCTCGTGCATTCTGCTAACTTCATCCATCTGCAATCCATTCGTTCTATAATACCTTTCCCTTTCCACCTCCATCTTTGCACCACTACGTCTGTTCTCCTTCTCCCACCAACAGTCTCTAACCAACTGACATCCCCCCTCTCCCAAAAATCCCTCCTCATATTTACACGCTCGACTCCCTGTTATAATCCCTAAACGCGTTCTTGCTGTCTCCCTCCTGACAATATAGTTTGGCGTATTCCTTGCAAACCCAGTATCCACTTTACATACCTCTCCTGTACCCTATTTACCTCCTCACTTCCCTTCCAACCCCACACCTCCACTCCGTAAAATAAGATACTCATCACTAGCGAATCAAACAATTTCATTCTCCTTTCAAAATCATCTGCGAACTATCTCTTCCCCATCCTCCACACCTGTCTCATAACCGCATTTGCCCTTCTCACTCTCTGCTTTATATAACCATCCACTCCCCCATTTCTTCGAAACAGGAAGTTCAGGTACACAAACTCTTTCACCTCCTGTACCGCTTTTCCCATCTACTTCCACTCCCCTCTCCCATCTCTCCCATCTCCTTTCCTGAACACCATAACCTTCGACCCTAACTCCTCCTACCACTCCGGCCGCTAGCTTACTGTCCATATCCGCGATCAAAATTGCAAAAAGCGTTTGGCTAAGCAGGCACCCTGCCTCCACCCCATATCCATCCAGAATCCCTCAGAGATTCTATCCCCTCCTCTCACCCTGCCTTTCGCCTCCCCATATACCTCCCCCTATCCACTGACGGGAACGCGCTCTTTAGATCTACAAAAAAACGCGTACACTTTGGAACCCTTTTTGGTTAATACTCTATTCACCACGTGTTGCAAGACGTAAATATTGTCAATAGTGCTCGTAATTCCTCTATATTTTCCTGTCTCTCCCTATCCCTTTCTTATAGAGTGGTACGATCAACCCCTCTCTCAACCTTTTTGGGAATCCCTCCACCTCCATACTTTTTTCACTACCCCCTTCAACCTCTGCCTTACCTCTTGTGTGCCAAACAGCCACGCTTCGTTCTCTACCCCGTCAATCCCTGCTGCCTTCGATTTTTTCGACTTCCCTATATGCTTCTCTATCTCCTCGTCGTTCAGCTCCTCTCCATATAACTCTCTGTTTCTTCTAATCCCCTCAACTCTCTTTCGATTATCTGACCCCTGAAATGAATCCTTAAAAAATGTTCTCCATTCGTCATTCCCTATCTTCTCACTTATCCCCACCCTACGTTTCCTAAACCTATTAATTATCTTCCACACGTCCCCTTCTGTTTTAACACTTGTCAACTGCTCTTCCAGCTCTTTTTATTTTTCCTGTTCTTTCTTCTTATACATCGCCCTAAACTCCTTCTTGATTTCTACGTACTCCTTCCTTTTCGCTGTTCCTTCCTTCCACTTCCTGTACTTCTTTCTCACCTTTCTCCTCATCATTTTACATTCCCTATCCCAACATGGCTTTACCATTCCTTTCTTCTTTTTCTTAAATATCTTCTTTAGCACACAACCTTTCACTTTCTCTTTTAGATCCTCCCATATCTCGTCCACCGACTCCCCCTCAAAGCTTACGTTGCCCAATTGCTGCTGATACTTCTCTATCGCCTCTCTCGTCCATGACACCCGCTCCCCTCACGAACCTTCTTCCCCACCCTGCCTTTCGCCTCAAACCCTTGCATGTTCATAATCACGTAGTCTATCACCGATACACCCCTCTTACTTACATACGTGAATTCTCCCTCTTCGTCCCCTTTACCATACCATTCGCCACCGTCCACCCTCTATCCTCCATCCAGTCTCTTAGAATCGCCTCCTCTTTATTTATTATTTTATCCTTCGATTTTCTTTCAAAGTTTTCTACCCTTTCTTTAATCCTTTCCATTCCATCCTTATTGTACACAGTCAAAAACTTATACATCACCTCTCTTATCTTTACAGCCTTCATTTGCACGCCCTCACCCTCTCCTTCTCCATGGACTTCTGCCTCTAATACATCCCTAACCCCTATTATAATATCTCCACTAGCCCTTCCTTTCCTTTTTACTTTGACCGCCTCCTTTAGCCTCTACCTATACCCCCCCC
>NC_046664.1:106055258-106062229 GCF_010883055.1 Belonocnema kinseyi | reverse complement strand
TCCCACCCCCCTACTTCCCCCTAAACAAATTTCCCTGTACTTCCTTCAACACCTCCTTCTCTTGGTCCCTTGCCTTTAACCCACCTTATGCTCTGTAGCAGCGCTTCCACCCCAGCCCTTCCTTCCCCTCTCTTGAGCTTCAATCCTCTTATCACTATATTGTTTCTCCTATCTGCCTACTCTTTTCTCTCCATTCTCAACTCCATTGCCTTTATACTTTCTCTATCCGCTCTTTCCTCCTTTTCATTCCTTCGTTCTCCCACTTTCTCTTCTATCATGATCTCCACTTTCTTCCAAATACCTTGCTTCTCACCCTCCCCCTTGTCCACTGCTTCCATTCCCGACATGCCCTCCACCTTCTCCAGCCTTTTTCCGCCCTTTCCTTCCACATACTAATATCTTCTTCCATCTTCTTTATTTTATCCTCTTTTTCCTTCCTTACCGACCCCAAGTCCCTCTACAATCCTTCTACTTTTCCCCTCAGCCCTTTTACTTCCTTTCCCCATCTCTCATTTCTTACCCTCAGGTCAGCCCTTATACTTGTCATTTGCTCCATAGCCCCCCTTACGTCCTCCCTTAACCCTCTAATCTCGCCTATCAACACCCCGATAGCCTCCTTCTCCGTCTGCCCCTCCATTGGGGGGGGGGGGGGGGGTCACCTACGTGTTCGTATGCTTTTTTAAAGGTAATCTCTAGCGCGCTTTTCTCCGGACTCTCTTTGCTTTCCCTTTTCATCTTCAAGAGATCCTCCCCCTCACTTGCACTGGACGCTTTCTCCCTTGCCTGATCGCTTCTACCGCTCCGATTCTTCCCCCTCTCTGTCGCGCCACTTGACACCGAGCCATGCACAACTGGCCGTCGTGTCTCTCTGGAAATTTCCTCCCCATCAACTTCACTACCAGCACTGCCAGTACTCTCGCTGCCATGGACATAGGAAACACGGGACTAGGCATGCCATCCTAACTTGGTCGAGCGGGGATGAATCCACGGGAGGGGGGAGAATTCCATGAGCCGGGAGAGCCGCCATCTTACGATGTGCCATTTGATTATGCGCACCAGAATTTTTGCCGACAAACTGTGCATGAAAATATAAACATGTGGGCGCTGCCATGTTTGTCGCAGGACATCAAAAGGTGGCGGACCTCCCCCCTCATTGCATCACCCCCGCAATGGCACGCCTAGTCCCTTGTTTCCTATGTCCATGCTCGCTGCCCACCTCCCACTCGTCCGTCGGTAACTGTAGCCTATTCATACACAAAAGTACTCACTGCCGCCTACAGATATCACTTAAGGCTGCTGCCGCTTACCGCCCTAAAATTTCAGTTTCTTTGCCCTATTTCACTTCTCACATCCCCTTTAGCCACCCTTTTCTCACCCTTAACCTCCCCATCACTACAAGAACCTTCCTTGCCTGCCATGAAGGCCCAAAAACCTAAATACAAAACTACCCCGCTCCCTTGCAAACCTAACCTCTCTTTCCCTATCTAGCCAAATCCCACCTCCCAACTACATCCGCCCGACCTGTTTCAAATAGGATTGGCGCCACTGGTTATTTTTACAAAGTTCTTTCGTTTTCACTTTGTAGAAATGAATAACATACATGATCGCTTTGTGCTGTTTCCCATACTCAGTTGAGTATTTGTACTAAACCAAATATATTGCAGAAAAAACAACTTCAGATGCTTTTAGGGCTGAGCTGACTGTTGGAAAAGACTGGGATGGAGGTCAGAAGGAATAAGAGGATGCTAAGAGTTTTTAAATCATTGAGAAGCGTCAAATTAAAAAAAATACTAACAAATATTTATTATTTAGTACTTTTAACTTTAGGAATTCAATCATTGTACCTTTTTTTATAATTGTACATAAAGTGGGCTGCCCAACTAAGGCCCAGCTTGTTACCTCAATTTGGGCATTCGTTGGGCTGACCGTTACAACTCAGACTGTAGCCCAGTTAGGCATTGCTTGGGCTGCTCAATTGGGGCTCAACTATTAGCTGGGCAATCTAGTTGATGCCCAATCTGGCCCCAATCAATTTTTCCACATGGGATGTAATTTAACAGATTTAAATCTTGTTCGCTTACACATCACATAACTGTTACCAAATTTTCACTTGAATGTAACAGTTTTTACATGGCTCAACAAATTATTTTAACGATTTGGGTCTCGTAAAAATGAACACATATGTCGTGTCCGTCTGCCCCCCCCCCCAACCCAGTAAGTTGGTAACCAAAAAATACAAAAATTTCCAATTCGGGTAAAAATCAGCACATTTCATGGAAAATCAGTACATTAGTGCCAAGGGTAAAAAATTAGCACATTTGCTGACAAATCAGCGCGCCTGGTAACACTAGCCTTGAAGCTATATTTACACGGACCATAATGGCGGCCATTGATACCTGTACCACACTAGCGCCGTGATCGAGAAGTTCTACCATTTTGATATGTTATATACAGACGACAAAGAAATTCTTTAGAATCAGTAATTTGAAATAAGCAAATTATTTCTTTGAATCAAAGAATGATTTTCTTAATCCACATTACCAATGCGCGAAGAGATTGCGCAGAACAAATCAATATCATTAGTTTACGTTAACGCGTGTTTCGGAACACGTGTTGTCGAATTTTTTCGAAGACGAAGCAAATGGCTCTTGGTAATAATTAAAATCGCTAAGATGTGTGATAAAGAAGTGCGCGACATCCTTGCATGATAGGGATTTGAAGAAAGCATAGCAGCTTTCTACTATATAAATAGATACTGTTATACAGCACTACCTAGCCTCGCTTTTATGTAAATTTATATTTTTTCTGTGCACAATTTGGTCACAATTTATCTTTTTACCTTAAATTTGCGTAAGGAATTGTAAATTAGGAAAGAATACGATTCATTTACACACAAAAAATATTAAAATAAACTTTTTCCCTCAGATGAACAAATAGACCATGCAAGTTTTTGAAACTCGAGTTGTCGAATCCGATTATTGAAAAAATATTCTCATGCGAAGAAAAACGAAAATATTTTGCTTGCATTTAATTAGAATGATTACAGTTGTAAATTGAACCGAATTATTTGCTTCATGAGAAAGCTAATTTATTTATAATTCATTATTGGATTCAAAGAAAATCTATATTCGTTTTAAACTAACCTGTTCTCTTTTTTCAAACAAAGCAGTTATTTCATTTAAAGAAATGTAAAGGTCAAATAAAAAATTATATTTCTTTGATTTAAAGACATTTTTCATTTGAAGCAATCAAATATTTCTTCAATTCAAAGAAATATTCTGTTTGACGGAACGAAATATTTCTATAATTTAAAGAAATTTTCCGTTTAAATTAACGAAATATTTCTTCAAATCTAAAAAAAATTAACAAAAAAAATGTCTTTAAATCAAACAAATTTTTCTTTGACCTTATATCAATACTAGAATTTCTTTGATTTAAAGCAAGTTTCTTTGATTCTACAAAACTTTTTTCTGGGTGTACATGGCTTTGGTCTCCTTAGGCTGGCTCCACAATGGTTTAATGCATGTCAATGTTCACTGGAACACTAGAATGTGAACCAATGAAGCACATGCGACAGTTGGTAGCATTTGACAACACGCAAACATACGTGTTCATATTAATGTACGTGAACGCACATACAATTCTTAGGACACATTGTGGAGTCAGCCTTATGTGCATTCTCCATGTCGGATAGATAGCCCGTGTCGGGTGTCAACGTTTTCAACTGCATGCGCATCTATCGAAAAGCGCTGACCAATTTTAAATGCATATACTATGAATAATCATACAGATATAAATATTAACAAAAGTTATTTATTTTTATAAACCAATTAAACTGAACTTTGGAAAATGTATCAGTGTACAATAAAGTACGTTTAGGCACTTCATTTTCGTAGGAACTTTACAGATAATTATTTCATCTTTTTTCTGAACCTCGACATTATTTGAACGTTCGAACTTTTTTTATACATAAAATATCGGTCTCAAACTTTGAGAAATGCAAGAGCCGAAAGAAAACTACGTTAAAGTACAAAGCTAAATAATGAAAGATGTACAAAAAATATATTTTAACTAAACCTTATCCGGCACACAACAAAGGACTCACAAAATAGGACGAGCCAGCTGCTAGAGTCTCCTCTAGTGGCCGCCAAGATTCGTGTTTTCGTGTACAATGTTACCGGCTGATGCCGATGGAATTGTTAATTGAAATTTTTTTTTACATCTTTTATTATTATACTTTGTACTTTAACATAGTTTTCTAAAGGCTCTTGCATTTCTCAAAGTTTGAGACCGATATTTTATGTATGAAAAAAGTTCGAACGTTAAAAAAATGTCGAGGTTCAGAAAAAAGATTAAATAATTTTCAGTGAAGTTCCTATTCAAATGAAGTACCTAAACGTACTTTATTGTACTTTAATACATTTTCCAAAGTTTCAACTCGATATTTTATTAAAAAAAAGTTCTTAGGTTCAAAAAAACATTCAGTGAACAGATAAAGTGAGGTCGGTAATATAAGTATTTGGCTGTGTCACATGCCCTTAAAGAATATCCAATTTCTGACATTTCTGTTTCGTTATTACATTTTTACCAGTACAATATTATGTTTAATTTTCTGTGAGGTTTGCAATGACCTAAATTGTAAAATCTACCTTTTTATCATATAGTGAAACCCCGATACTGTGCGAGTTTTGGGGCGAACGGTTGGCCGGGCCAATCCCGATAGAGTTCTGATCCGAATGTAAACGCTTTTGTTTGCTCGCGCCGGTGTGACCACCACACACCCCGCGCAGCTCCTTTTCACTCCTACCTGCGGTGAGGCGTTAATTCTCGGAAGAACTCTATCGGGGAGCCCTGTTTTGGAGTTTCACTGTATTTCAATATACCTAATCCGAATCTAGGAACGTGAAAATGCACTTTTCGAAAAATGTCCGTGTGTATGTGTGCATGTAACTTTTTTATACTTACCATATATATCGAAAAGTATAAAAAAATGAAAGGTCATCGAATCTACACAGATTGACAGTTTGCAGCTCCAATAAATGTGCAGGTCTGATCGGATTTTGAGCCAGATAGAAGAGCTTTTTTGCTGTTAGAAATTTGAAAAAAATTACCATTTTCATGAGACGAACTTGTTTAATATTCGAAATAAAACAATACTACGCCTAATATAATTGTTCGCATACTAAAGACGCATCGATTGACTTATTGTGTAACCCTTTATGACCTACGATATATGTATAACATGTGACCGATATATGTATGAACTTAAAAAAGGTTGATTCTACTTTTAAGAAAAACTTTCTTGATATTAGAAATGCTTTATTAAATACTGTATCTAATATTCTAATGTACTTTCTCACACGTCCGTGCAGAAATTGCCCTGTTTTGCCCCATTTAAAAGTGGCGCTGGCAAGGCCCAGACCAGTTTTTCTATTTTCAATAAAAATAGTTAAATTATTATGGGCCACAAATGGGACATTAGAATATAGATATCTGTTGTTAACTATAAACACGCTCTTGCTGTACCGAATTAAAAGTAATAAAATGACTCCCACATATGAATAATATATAAAAAAAATGTTTGTGGAGTGTTGCGGAGCCTTGCCCCAAGTCGGGAATTCACGAGAGATACTCTCTTACGCCACATATATGCCATATCGCGCACCTCAAGGGACGTTTGGTCAACCTAACCTAGTTTGAATGTTTGGTGAAGTTATATATATATATATATATATAATTAAAAATTTGTCATAAGGACAACCGCAGGATTTCGCCGGGAGCGGGTGCTAATCTGAAAAATTGCACTCGCTTCCGGCGAAATCGCGGTAAAATTTCAGCCACAACCACGTCTCACAACCGTGAGATAGGTGGTTACAGTCTGTAAAGGAATCAATACGATGATCCAGCAAAAGCCTCGTGCACCCTAAGAAAACGGAGCGACCCAAGGACAACCGCCTTCTGCATTTTTCCTGCAAGTGTTCTAGCATATTGTTGACACGCAGGGATGCTTTTTAGGCTATAAGCAAGTGAAAGCTTGGCACCTCCAAGAGCGCCGATGATAAAGACAATCAGTTTAACAGAATATTCCGGGTACAATCGTTGCAACTCCCTTATAAGGTCTCGATACCTCTCTTTCTTTTCATTCTCCTTGGCTATGATGTTTTTCTCAGCTGGTGCCGAAAATTCGATAACGAACATGGTTCGCTTCTCGAAGTCGAGAAGAACCATGTCAGGCCTCGAGTGAGCAACAGAAACAATTGTCGAGAATATAAAGTTCCAGTATATGCGTTACTTCCCATTCTCAACAATTGACTCAATTTCCCTAGGAACATTTAGAGGAGCGATATTAAGGTGAATGCCGTAGGAGTGACAGAGATGGTAATAAAGCACTCTTAGTGCCGCATTGTGCCTTTGAATGTAGGTCGTTCCCGCGTGTGTTGGACAACTAGATAATATGTGAGCTAAATGCTCGGGGTGTGCATGGCACGCCCTGCAGCTATCATCGGGAATGTCTTGGCTCAAAATGTGGCGACGGTATATTAAGGTGGAAATGACACCGTCTTGGCATGCAAAAACGAAACCCTCTGTACCAGACTTCAATCCGAGCGATTTAAGGAAAGCAAATGTTAGCTCACAAGACATTGATTGATCCTTCACATTTCTGTGGAAGATACCGTGCATCCTCTTATCGAGGAGCTGTTCACGAAAGTTTTTCTCTTGTGCTTTCTTAATCCGGGCTTTCAGGAGTGAGTACTCGAGTTAGATTAGATTTGATGCATTTTGCTCACCCCTAATACTGAAGTCAAGTCCGACTATTTCAGCAGCCTCCTCCGCTGCTTTGTATAGAAATGCTCATTTGCCCACTTCTGCGTGATTCCTGACCATTTTAAGAAGAGGGTCTCTTCCATTTGCAACTCTATTTGCTGTACCCAGAATAATCCTGTTGTGAAGACATTCAAGACTCAATATTC
>NC_046664.1:106048294-106055158 GCF_010883055.1 Belonocnema kinseyi | reverse complement strand
TGCGGGACGCGTACTGTCTTGCCCAGCCTATCTTTATGGCAAGTTGATGCATTCGTCTTTTGGTCTTATGATCAGCCATTGGTTTTGTTTTACGGTTCGCATTGGCCAAAGCTCTCGCTGCATTATACACACGATGATTGATAGCCCGGAGGTCGGATTCACCGGAAAAAATGTCCACGAAGCTCGTCATCCATTTCAGCCAGATCTTTAGGCTTGAGAGAAACCTTGGTGTTGATGTTTCTCTGGGTCGTAAAGCATCGCTCTTCATCTATTGGATGCCTGCCCGCGGTTGGTCTTAGTGTCGCCTCTCTTTCTTTGTTGCCGGCTTGTTCTAGCTGTGGTAGAGTAGGCGTTCCGCTTACATAGCCCCTTTTAAGGAGTAGTTCAGCATGGTTTCGTAGACGTTGCTGCGAAAAGTGCGATAGCTCAGGGTGTTTCTCGCACCATAGAGCATGCAGCCGTGCCATGTAACCCCGTTCACGGGCCACACTCGCATCGTAGCAGTCTAGCAAGTAGTGATTCAGTTGCTCCGTCCACCCAAAGGTCACGAGATCCCGCCGATCCAGCGCATTGAATCCATTTTCATTGGCTCCCCCAACTCTAGATTGGTCGGCACTGTTGGCCGACCCATTGTCGGGAGCCCTGCGCGTTCTGTTGTTTTGAACTGCACTTACTACAACTATGTTTGGTGTTGTCATTGTTGTTCCCACGAGAAGCTAGGGAAAGGGGTTCGTCCATCCTTGTAGAGCCCCGCATGCCAGGATAAGGCTGCGTACTCTGAGAGGTCGCTGGTTATCCCAGAGTCACTGTTCTAGACACCTCACCCAGGTGCCATTGAGCTTTCGGCACGGTTTTCACACCTCCGCTTGGGGGTCAATTCCTTCGGGACCACCCCTGGACAATTGTCCGCGACTGCCTATTTATTGTTGTAACCATATGCAGCAGAAACCCTTGGTACAGGGACCCTCTATCCGCAACCCGAGGACGCGTTTGGTGGCTTTGTCATAGGCCCTTCAGTTTGATTCTAGAGGAATCGAAATCAAATATAAATCATATATATATCGATGATAAAAATATTATTTTCAGTAAATAGTTTTTTATAAATATTTTGTACGCTGACGTTTGAAACATAATTAATATGAAAAGAAAAAACACCTTAGGCCTAAGTCGAATACGTATTAAGAAACATCGTGCAAGATAAGAACTTCATTTCTTTTTATTGTATTCTTAAAAATAAAAATGTATTTATTTATATTTAAAAAAAAATTTTACTCGCCCAAGAAGAATTTGAAATATATTATTAGTAATTCTATAATATTTACTAGTCGTATGTATTCCGCAATTTTTCTTTTATTTTGCTAAAGTTTTTATGAATTTGGAAACTTACATTAAAATAAATTGCAAAAAAGATGTATTCAGTGAACTTTTTAGATTTCAGAACATTAATTTAAACATAAATTGGCCCTATCCAACAGTTTTTGTGGAAACTATTCAAGACGCTGAACAAAAAATACGATTGTTGAATTTAAAAAATCGTCGACAAAGTTTTCTGTATACGGGAGATTCCGAGTATACGCTTATTATGAAAAGGCGAAATAGATTGAAAATAAACATAGGCAAAAGGAGGAGGTCTTAACTTAAGATGTAATACTGAGTTCACGCAAGGTTTGCTGAATTCAGTTTATGTCCGCAGTGAATTCACGTTACTTCAGTGGAGTCTACCTTATCTCTGCTTGAGTTCAGTTTCGCCTACTGAGTACACAGGAGTTCAGTTCTCATCCGTTGAATTCACTTCTCGGCGGATGAAGTCAATACTCACTCACTGAATTCATTTCTGTTCAATAAGTTTATTTTCTTATTCATCCAATGCTGAGGGCATTATATTAAATAAATGAATCTTCTTGAAATACAATATAATAATAGTATTAAAATAATATTCTATTATATTGTAAAGCACAGCGACACACAAAAAGTGTGTAAAGCCAAAAGAGCGACCTACATAGTCTTTTAGTATTAGTCGAGAATAGTCGAAATCCTACAGTTTGGAATTTTGCGCTTACCAGATTTTTTTGCCGCTGATTTTTCTGTCAAGGTTGTATTTTACTAATTGGGCTACTTAGCATTTGGAATTGTTTCTTCAAGCTGTTGAGTTGATCTTTTCATAGTTTTCATGTTAAAATGTATTTTCTGAAGGTTAGTTGTGAAAATTTTTTATTGTAATAGTTAATAAGAAGAAAATTATAATCTTTCAACATGACTAACATTTTTCCTGTAAACGGCTAAACGAATATTAACAAATGTAACATCAATAATTTTATTTATGAATTTCTGTAATAGAAATATGCTTTTGAATTAAAAAAAGTTATTTATTAATGAAAATCTAATTCGTTTGTAAGCAATTTCAGATTTTTCTACCCATATAAGAATTTTTATCGCACGTTGTTCTCCATAATATTAGAATTTGATCATTTTTAACTTTTATAACAATTTTTGTTTGTAACCTAAACTAGCAAAAATATTTTATCAATGCCTATGATAAGAATTACATCGTATTTCATCTAGAGATTCTCTCTAAAAGTAACGTAGAACACCGCGAGATGAAAATTTTGTTATGAGCAGTACAAATCTTAAATTTTTTACAAACAAAAGAGATTTTTATTAACAAATTAATTTTTGTAAATTAAAAAGCATATTTCTATAATAGATATTCATTAATAAAAATGTTGACTTCTCAGCTGTTAATATCCGTTTCGCCGTTTACGAGAAAAGTGTTAGTCATTTGGAAATATTATAATTTTCTTGTTATTAACTTTTACAAACAAAAATGTTTCGCCACCTAAACTTAAGAAAATATATTTTAACATGAAAGCTATTACAAGTTTAACTCAAAAGATTGAAAAACAATTCTAAATGCTAAGTAGCCCACTTAGAGAAATTGAACCTCGACTGAAAGTCCAGGAATCAAACAAAAAAATCTGGTAAGCAGAAAGTTTCGACTAACCTAGACGAATACTACAACACTGTAGGTCGCTTTTTGGCTTCGCAAACTTTTTTGTGTGGCTGTGTAATTATTGGTAAATTTATGTAGCACTATTTAAATATATTAGTTGATTTAAATCTTAAAAGAATACATTTATATACTGCCGTCCAAACTAAAAAGATACATAAGTGACGTTTTTATGCAAAATGAGTTTTTGTTATCGTTTGTTTCGTATGAGAAAGCTGCATCTAACTGCGTTAATAAAATCTATTAATTATTAATATTTATTGCAAAAAACGATGGTTTATAAATTAAAAACTTCGAAAAACTTGAAAAATACAGCAGAAAAAGATACACAAAGCACTTTGCGTGTTCTAAAAGTTGTACAAGGAAGGCAATACGTCATCAGCATACACATGAAAAAGAACCTAAAGAACTTTGTGTCTTTTTTGCGTTGTAAAAGTGACCGAGTGCGACGCGAATAGACAAACGAAAAGAATCGCTTGCCCTTACGTATCTTTTAGCGTTGTAAATTAGCTCGGTCTCTGATCGGAAATCCACGGGAAATAAGTCCCGGCTAAATTCGGCTATACACTAGCGGCGATCGTTCGGATAAGCTCGGAACAGCGACTAAATACACAGTGCTCCTTACGTATGTTTTGATGTTGTATTTTGAGTCTGCGCTCGAGCTCTTCAACAAAGGCATCGTCCGCAAGTGACTTTGTGTTCTTTTTGCCTTGTATTTTTACCATTCTGCGACTATTTAAACATCGCAAGTCCATTTGCTAATAGAAATTGTTTGGAAAATCTATTTTTTATTGCAAAATATGAAAAAGCACATTATTTTTACGCAAATAAGGTATCTTAATTATCCAAAATTTTATTCGATTTTAAATGTCTTTGGACAAGAAGTTTTTCTCGATTTTCTCAGTTCGAGTCAGATTGGACTTATGTATCTTTTTAGTTTGTACGGCAGTATAGTAAACTACATAATTTTTTGTAAAATTTCAGCTATTCGACTTGCTTCATTGAACCAATTAATTGCATAAATTAAAAAGTAAAGCAAGTTTGTACTGTGAAAATATCAACCTATTTTTATCTTTTATAAAATATGTCATCGTTTCTTCGGACTGGATAAAGTTTTCCAAAATAAATAAGATTAAAAAAATGCGATTAAAAAAATAAGATTAAAAAACATTAAATGCTCTCACAACAGTGAACACATGCTTCCACAGGCTTTCACGGCAACCAACGAGATTACTGTTGACACGTGCTACTCTTCAAGCAGTACACTAACTCTAGTTCTAGTAGAGTTCAACTGATTTCACTGATTTCCACTACTGAACTCAGTGAATTCACTGCGTTACACTGAGTTCAGTCTGAATTCACTTGAGGCCAAATGATTTCGTGTGATTTCACTATGATCTCCAACTTTAACTAATGTTAAAAGATTGTATTCATTTTAAAAGTTGCAGTCGCTGATTCCATTTAGTTCATACTGATTTTTAAGATTTCGATCAAGTTAAATGAGCATTAGAACCCTTGATTTTACGAGTGAATTGCCCCTCGACGTTCAATTATCATTCGCCCCGGCATTTAAAGTTAAAGCATTCATTCTCTACTTTGGTGGTTCGTATAAAATTTCATAGTACAGTCGAGACAAATGTTGATCTGAAACTATAGCAGCTCGAGCAGTTTGTTTTTGCTGATGCAATGCCGATTTTATGACGGCAATAGCATTAACGCTATCTGTCGATAAGCGATTACGCTTTTTCGTCGAAACATCGGGTAAAATGGAGAAGGTCCTTTCTGCAGCAGCATTTGAATGAGGCTAAGATCTAATGTAATAAATATTTATATATAGGTAACACGGATAGATTTATAATACAAATATTTACCTTTTTGTTCTTAGTTTAAACAATATTACACACTAAAGAAAAACTTGGACAATTTTTTTGATAATTCACGTTATCATTTTATCAGTTCTTAAAAATCAAATATTCACAACATTGTCAAAATCTCGTTTGTATAAAAACTCAATTATTTGGTTGAAAACTTAATTATTTTGTTGAAAATGTAACTATTTTGTAAAAAAGTCCTCTTTTCTATCAAAAGTTCAACTAATTTGTTAAAATTTATTAATTTTTTTATTTAATAACTATTCTGATGAAAATATGTTTTATGTGTTGTAAAAATACATTTTTGAAACTGACAATTAATCTATACCATTTTTGGTTTAAAAACTCATGTATTTTGTTAACAATTTGTCTTTCTTTGTAGAAATTAAATTTTTTTATGGAAAATTTATACTTTTTGGTTAAAAATTAAATTTTTCGGTTGAAATGTCAACTCTAAATATTTTTAGCCGCAAAGTCGTTTTGTTGTAAATGCAACTATATTGTTTAAAATTAAAATCATAATTTTTGGATGAAAAATTCGATTCTTCACTTAAAGTAGAACTACTTAGTAACAAAATTAATTTTTTCTTATTAAGGATTCATAATTATAGTTGACAATTCAAGTATTTGCCTTCAAATTAACTTTTTTGTTAAAGATGTTACTGTTTTTTAAAACGTGCATCTTTTGGGCGTTAAAAGTCAAGAATTTGATATAAAGTTAACTATTTGGTCGAAAATTAAAATTTAGGTTGAAAAATCATATTTCTGGGTTAAAAAATAAGCTTTTTTGTAGATAATACTCTTTTTGACTTTAAAATGAAATAATTTCGTTGAAAGTTCATGTATTTTGTTGAAAACTGACCTTGTTTGGTAGAACTTTAATCTTTTTGGTTGAAATTGTATCATTTTTGGTCAAAAATGAAATTATTTGGTTAAAATATCAACTGTACATCTTCTTGGGTTTAAAAGTCGACTACTGCACTAAGAGTTGAACTACTTCGTAAAAAAATACAGGTTTTTTTTTACAACTTATTATAATTATGGTTGAAAATTTCAGTATTTTGTTGAAAGTTTAACTCTTTGATTGAAAACTCATATTTTTCGCTTAAAAAATTCAACCTTTTGTAGATAATTCGTCTTTTTGACTTTAAAGTTAAATAATTTCGTTCAAAAGTCATGTATTTTATTTTCCTATTTTTAATACCTTAAATTCAATTAAAAAATTTTATTTAAAAATTCTTTGAATTAAAAAAAAATCATAATCGAAAACAAATTAATTAATTTTTTATCAAATAATTCGTGTTTTAACTAATACAATGTACAGGATAAAATTTAAAACAAAAGTAGAATAGTTCTAATTCCAGATAAAAACGAATTTTTAACAAAATTGTTAAATTTTCAAGGGAAAATGTGAATTTTCGACCAAGAAGATTAATGTTTTTTATAAAAAAAAAGAAGATTTATCAACTTAACCAATATATACGATTAATTTTTAATCCATCATATAATAGTTACATTTTCAGATAAAGATAAATAATTTTTAACAGAAAACATAAATTTTCAACAAAGTTGTTGAATTATCAACCAATGAGATGAATTTTCGACCCAGAAAATTAATGATCTACAAAAAAGACAAATTCTCTATAAAAAGTTGAATTTTTTAATAGAAAAATATGAGTTTTCAATCAAAGAGTTAAAGTTTCAACCAAATAATTAAATTGGTTAAATTTTAAGTTTCAAAAATGTATTTTCAACGGAAGAGATGAACCTTTAAAGAAAAAAAATACATTTTAACAAAGTAGTAGAACTTTTGATAGACAAGAGGACTTCTTTTTACAAAATAGTTACATTTTCAACAAAATAATTTATTTTTCAACCAAATAATGGAGTTTTTATCCAAACGACATGAATTCCAAAATCGACAATTTCTTTAATTTCTTTCAAATGCGGATCACGAAATAAATAAAACTATTATAATGTGACATA
>NC_046664.1:106045429-106048194 GCF_010883055.1 Belonocnema kinseyi | reverse complement strand
AAAGGAAAACTGCAGGATTTCGCCGGGAGCGGGTGCTAATCTGAAAAAGTGCACCCGCTCCCAGCGAAATAGCGGTAAAATTTCAGCCACAACCACGGAGTGACCCAAGGACTACCTCCTTCTGCATTTTTCCCGCATGTGTTTAGCATATTGTTGACACGCAGGGATGATTTTTAGATCATTAGCGAGTGAAAGCTTGGCACCTCCAAGAGCGCCGATGATGAGGACGAGTAGTTTAACAGAATATTCCGGGTACAATCGTTGCAACTCCCTTATAAGGTCTCGATAGCTCTCTTCTTTTCATTTTCCTTGGCTATGATGTTTTTGTCAGCTGGTGCCGAAAATTCGAAAACGAACATGTTTCGCTTCTCGAAATCAAGAAGAACCATGTCAGGCCTTGAGTGAGCAACAGAAATAATTGTCGAGAATATAAAGTTCCAGTATATGCGGCACCTCCCATTCTCGACAATTGACTCGATTTCCCTAGTAGCATTTAGAGGAGCGATATTAATGTTAATGCCGTAAGAATGACAGAGATGGTAATAAAGCACTCTTTGCGTCGCATTGTGCCTTTGAATGTAGATCGTTCTCGCGTGAGGTGGACAACTAGATAGTATGTAAGCTAAATGGTCGGGGTGTGCATGGCACGCCCTGCAGCTATCATGCAGTTATCATCAGGAATGTCTTGGCTCAAAATGGGGCAACGGTATGTTAAGGTGGAAATGACACCGTCTTGGTATGCCAAAATGAAACCCTCCATACCAGACTTCAATCCGGGCGATTTAAGGAAAGTAAACGTTAGCTCACAAGACATTGACTGATCCTCCACATTTCTGTGAAAGATACCGTGCATCCTCTTATCGAGGAGCTGCTCACGAAAGTTTTTCTCTTGTGCTTTCTTAATCCGGGCTTTCAGGAGTGAGTACTCGAGATAGATAAGATTTGATACATTTTGCTCACCCCTAATACTGAAGTTAAGTCCGAGTGTTTCAGCAGCCTCCTCCGCTCCTTTGCCCACTTCTTCGTGATTCCTGACCATTTTAAGAAGAGGGTCTCTTCGATTTGCAACTCTATGTGCTGTACATAGAATAATCCTGCTGTGAAGACATTCAAGACTTAATATTCCGCGACCATCTTGACGGCGTGAGATGTACAGTCACGGAACGGAAGACTTAAGATGCATGCTTTTGTTCATGTGCATAACCTTTATGTCCCGATATCAAGGGATCTGAGCTCGTTCTTCGTCCATGGAACTATTTCAAATGAATAGAGTACTACCAGGATAAGAAGCATGTTCGTTGCAGATACTTTGTTCCTCGCCGACAGTTCGGAAGGACAAATCTGCCGGATGAGACGTTTGTATTTCCTTCGGAGATTATCCTATATAGATGTCACATCCTGAATGCGATTCTGTGGGACGCCCAGGTATGTATAAGTCTCTCCAGCGCAAAGGTGTCGTATAGTGCTTCTATCAACGAGCTCAGGATCTTCAGGGATGCCATTAGGTTTTCCTCGCTTCAAATAAACCTTGGCGCATTTGTCTAACCCAAATTCCATTCCATTTTCCTTAGTATATCGTTCGACAATCCCTAAAGCTAGATGCAGTTGCTCTTTGTTTTTAGCATAGATCTTAAGATCGTCCATGTAAAATACATCAGTGACCTAGTACTTTCGATCTGCAGGTTTGCCGCACAAGTACCCGTCGGAATGGCGAAGTGCTAGAGATAGTGGCAATAATGTAAGGCAAAAGAGGAGTAGGCTCATGGTGTCGCCCTGAAAGATACCTCTCTGAAAGGTGACCTTGTTAGTTGTTACACGATTTATTCCAGATGAGATAGTAAATCTGGTTTTGCAAAGCGGCATCAATCTCTTTATGCACCTAACTATTTGCGAATGAACCTTTAAGATTTCCAAAAGACAAATGATAAGTCTATGGGAAGTCGAATCGAAAGCTTTCCGATAATCAATCCATGCCATCGATAGGTCACGATGGTAGCATCCTGCATCTTTGCAGACACATCTATCGATGAGCAGGTTCTCCTGACATTCCGCTACGCCTTTCATTGAGCCTCGTTGTTCATACATTTCTTGCCACACAGGTACAATAGTCCGAACAATCCTATAATTTAGGATAGCCGTGAATATCTTATACAGTGTGTTCCGACAAGTGATTGGCCTGTAATTTTTCGGGTCAGCTGAGTTGCCTATTTTCGGCAGGAGTATTGTGCGCCTTTTCACTAACCACAAAGGAATTGGCGCTTCCGCCTTTAAATATGAGCTGAGAATACGGGCCAAATGCTGATGGGTTGAAGGGAACATCTTTCACCAGAAGGTTTTGATACGATCTGGTCCCGGTGCCGAATAGTTCTTCATCCCTTATAATACTTTTTTCACCTCCTCGGTAGTGATGGGTGGGCATTCTTTATCAGGTGTTATGAGGGCATCACATAGCTCCTTGAAGCTATTTATATTTTCTGAGTCTTCGTCCAGTCTATGCTGCACTTCGTAGACTTCTCTCCAAAATACTTCGACCTCTTCTGGTTTGGGCGGGTGTTCGACATTAACTGGAGGGTTTTCGAAGAGTCGAGATGGATCAAAGAGAAACTGTCGAGTTTCTCGGACCCACCTCTCCCTTCGCGCTAGACTTCTCTTAGCGTCAGATCGTATCCGTATTCTCTCAACAATATGCTGCCTGATGGTCAGCAGCTTTGACTTGTTAAGTGTGTGATAACGGGTGCGGAGTTCGCGCGCGAACTTTCGAACCT
>NC_046664.1:106040918-106045329 GCF_010883055.1 Belonocnema kinseyi | reverse complement strand
TATAGATAATTATGTCATTTATATTTTATACTTGAAATAACGTAACCTCAAAATATACGCATATAAAGAGGCGTGCGAAGTATTCAAATCATGAGAATCGCCAGCGTCGAAATCTGGAAATATTAAAATCCCAATCTCTTGATTTTATTTCAAAGCAGTTAACAGATAGAAATATAAATGGAACCGCCGAAGTGTTCCGACCGGCAATCGTGCACCGTCGAGTTTTCAAATTCAGAAGAGGAGAAATGGGTTGCACGCGCAACCCAGTCATGTACATCGTCTCTTACTATATTCACACGGACATAGCAGTGTGATAGTATTGGAGTGAACCTCGTTTTAAATCTGGGATCACTGTACGGGCTAACGTAGGGCCTTTTTATAGGGGAGCAACGCAGTAGGGGAAATCATGCCGCCTTTGTCACTCTCGGCGAGTCTCTTTTCCTCTTTTCCTGCGGAGGCATGGGAGGGAAGATGGAGAGGCTAGGCGCGTAGGGGATATTGAAGCGACAAAGGCAGCGACAGTCCTAAACTCTCGTCTCCCTATAGTTAGTTATATCTTTCTTATTTTCAAAACTGAGTTGATAAAGGTGATTTGTTACACAAGTTAGCGAGGTGTTTAGTGTAAGAAAGTGATAATAAAACTTAAGGGGGCATTTTTCTAAAATTAAGAAAACTGTCAAATATCACCTTTATTCACTTGTCCTTCATTACGATGAGTTTGGGAAATTTACGTTAAATATATGAACCACCGATAATTTCCAGTAATTCGTGATAATTTTTTAGTGATTTAAGGTAACTTATTGCATTTTAGAAATAGTTTGATTGCATTCAAGTTTTTGCATTAAGTGTGCAAGCGCAGACAGCAGCGAGAAAAAGTTTTCCCGCTTGAAGTGCGCAAGCGTTGTTTCAGAATTGGTTGCTTACCGTGAAACATACAGTGGAACGATCTACGTGTACGTCATTATTTGAAAATACACCAATTTGAATGTCCCCCCCCCAAAATCTAAGTATCAACTGGCAATAAGTAACATTTTTTGATGATAAACAATGTGTCCCTTCTTTTTTTCTAAATTTAGCGCATAGAGGCATTTGTCGATACAGAATATATCTGGCAATTTAATTGCTAAGAATGTTTGAGTGGATGCTTTAATTAAATATTTAAATCTTGCACTCAGTCATACTAGTGCGTATATTGCTAATTAACAATGAAGTGAACATTAAAACGATTGTTTAACACATTTAATTAGATTGCTGTTTTTGTTTTAAAGAAAAGTAAAAATAAACTTAAAACAAATATAGTTCGTGATCATTCCCATGTGCAAACGTACCCAAATGTTATCTACAGGTCTACCTTTTTGTCGACTGTTGGTTCATCATAAACTGCCGAAAGAAATTAACGTTTGTTAATATTATTTTAATAGTAATATTTATTTTTATTGTTACCAATTTTTTTAAACAGTAAAATGTTATGCAACGAAATTACTGTGGGAAATCAACTTCGTAAAGAAACTACTTTTTAGATTGGAACAAAATGTTTAACATTTTTAGTAACAAACTATTATAAACAATAATTTTTGGTATTTCTATAGTTATTTTAAAAAATCTGAAAAATTTGGACATAACCGTTAAATAAGGAAGCTGTAATTATTGTATTGATAACATCTGGGTTAAAAATATTGTTCGAAACCTCATAGGATCATGTGCAGCTTCCTGCAAAGTTTCTATTTAGGATTCTATACAGGATTCCATGTAGGAATTTTCAACAGGACACTGTCAAACGACTGGCAGTCTAAAATGCTGGGGGTTAACCCGATAGCCAGAAAATGACGAAAAAAAGTTATTTGTAGTAATAGTGCACCTACTCCATATTCTGCCGAATTATTTAAGACCGTTTTTAAATAGAGGTGCGTATTAGTCTTCGGACTTGAGTATTTTTTTCTGCGTTTTTTCTACAATTGTGTCTGAGTTACTGCGTGTTCCTTCATCATCTGCAGATGAAATTTGTGAGCTGGCACCGCGCGCGACTCTTCTCTAAAAAATAAAGTCAGTGTAAACTTTTTCTGTAAAAGCTAAGTTGTTTTCGCTCAATTGAAGAGCCTTTCAGCCGTCTTCCTACATTTAGAATCAGATGTCCTACTCTTGTTAGAATTTGAGATTTCTTCATCACTTAGGTAACCCTGCTGAAAATTTTTTATCTTCTAATTTTCACATTTTAAGCTACCTATAACTAGAATAAGCAAATTGTGTTCAATACTGCTATACATTCATACTATTTTAGCAACTTTTTACGAAAACATCAAATGTATTTCTTTTGGATGAAGCATATACTGCGCTGGTGGTGAACTCTGGCACACGACTGAGATATCCACCTGGGAATTGAGGGGCCTCTACATTTGGTCTCAACTTTAATAATTAAGAATCATAATATACAAAACTGCATTTAATTATTATTTACACTTATCACTAGATTGCATTTGGCTTTCATGAAACCTTAAGCCTGAATTCAAAACTCCTTCAGCTGGAATTAACTTCAGAGCATAATATAATCTAAATACGAGTATATAGAAAAAGTCGCGGTGCGATTCTGTGCAATTGAATAACGTTTTTCCCTACCTATCCTCGTTAGCTCCCCTCATATTGATAAACCCCATCAAACAGCCAGCATAGTCATATAGCTGCGAGTCAATTTTATTTATTTGGTTAATGCGTCTTTTATGAATCCAACACCCGGTGGCCGGTAGCTGCTCGACGTTGTGTGTCGAGTGACGATAAAGAAGGGGGGAAAGAACGAGAGAGAAACAAATTGAAAGCAAAACGAGAGAGTGAGAAAGATCAATGGAGAGGTAAATTAGTAGGGTTACATGCTCTACAGCTCCCATTAGGCTATTATTATCGCCGCCCACCTCACCTTCGGCGGGACAACGGCTACAATTATGATAATAATACTCGTAACTTGGTCATGATATCTATTGCGATGGACGCAACAGAGTAGAGGTGCACTTATAATAACTGCAATTGCTCAAATTCGTATGTGCTCACACTATCGAATTAACGTCAGAAATGCCGGGTGTAAGTTAGCAAATTGTATCGTCCGTTTCTATCTGTTTGTGCGCTCAAGGGAGGTAATTTTAAGTCAATCAGAAAGATATTTCCTGTTTTATCGAACAATTTTTTTGTGTTTTAAAAGTCAAGGCCGGTTGTCAGAAGTAAAGGGTGAAACCTTCTTAAGAATAAAGAGCCATTGTGTCGAAGGACAAGGTCGAAATGTCGAAGGTTAGTTCCTGCGTCAGGGGCAAAGATGAGGTTAAATATAGAATGACAGTTTCCGGTGTAATTAACGAAACTGTAACAACATGCCCAAAAAATAAATAAAATTGTATCGAATACAATTATCAAAAAGTTCAATTTAATAAGAAAATAGTAGAAATATTAAAACAAAATGTTGCAGGTTGCATTTTTATTTGAAATAGCATTGAATAAAAAATGTATCAAAGAAATTTGTGTTTTTAAAGGTCAAAATGATAAATAGAGGAATGTTAACAGCAAGTAAAACTCGAGAGCTAAACCTGAATAACTTGAAACCTCGAGCCTGATTCTGATCGCGGAACGATAAATAAGGCGCTGCAAAAGGCGATTAGGAGGATTCATGAAATACCTTCGATTCCGCGAAAGTGCATTTACGGGAATATATGTTAAAAATGCGAAAAAATGTAAAAACAGGGTAAAAAAGAAGTATTCGCACCATACTCGGAAGAGAAAACAAGAGTGATGTATGCCGGTTCTTTTTAATAAGACAGCAACTGTAACGTAATCTCGTCGCTGTGTATTGCGAAAAATAAAGAAAAATAGGGGTCGAAAGAGGTACGCATAGTATCGCGCCTCTTGCCTCCATGAAATAATTGAGATTCTTCGACGTCCCTCAGCTACGGAATACAGATGCGAGATGCAAGCTCAAAGGGGCATTATGTTTATTCTCGTCACGTTGTACAGTTTCGAAGAGCAGAACGCTATACAAGCATACACGATCGATGCTTGTGTTTCATCCTGCGCGCGATTTCCGCTTCTTTTGAGTTGTCCTTCATCTCGTTTTCCAGATTCCAGTTCTAGAAGTATAACCTAAATGTTCTTAACGTATATTAAAACATCGTACGGAATAAAAGAGTCTCTCAAAAACTACTACACTGTGTCTATGAGTTGCAGTGTCTATCAGTGGCAGTTTACAGTTTACATCGTATACTCGTATAGTCACTAGCTCAGCCTCACATTCCAAGAGTATTGCGGACCTCACTCACCTTTTTTTAAAATGCTAATCAATAGGCTTACATTTTGAATGTTCATTCGACGCAAATTTTAAAAATGCTGAATTGAAAATTCATATTATTAAAAAAAAATAATAATAAGCAGTGGCTGA
>NC_046664.1:106030448-106040908 GCF_010883055.1 Belonocnema kinseyi | reverse complement strand
CCCCCCCCCCCCCCCCTCTTGGTTTCAGAATGAAGTGGGTTTTACTGCATTGCGCGTTGTAGAACTTACAAAGATGTGTATACAATAATCTGACTTTCGAGAATAACTGAATTTCATTTTAAATCAAATTAAGTACACCCAACTCTAGCTATCAGTCCCCCCGGTTTTGGCCCTCCTAGAACTTTTGGCGCACGCAGTTTCTCAGGGGATCAGGGCGAGAGCGGTTGCGTCAGTCGTCTTGGAAGAACTGCAGGGCGCTATTACTCGGTCAATTATATTGCGAAACAGCATGAATTCCAATTGGGAACGTTTCAGGCTACCCTGAATGTTTATGTTTTGATACCCCCGAATTCAGTACTGTTTACAATATGAACTGACACGATGAAAAATGTATAGGCATGTTAGCTTTCGAAAGATTTTCAGTCCTGCGATTATAGATACCGCTTGAATTTTTGGCAAAAGTGCTTTTTCGGCGATTTCCGTCTTGCTTTAATAAGTAAATTCCCGAAAGATAATCAGGTAAGGCGCAATCCACCTATAATAATTTAATTTAAGCTGTCACGTGATGCGTAAGAGAGAATTGCGCGGGCCCAGAATTGATACGCGAGAGTTTTATGCGACGAGAAGCTCATAAGTAAATTGACGAGTATCGTGATCACCGCTTTTTCTAATTTAGCGGCATTTCTATCAACGTGGTGTGGCGATTTCTGTTTCGATAATTATAAAAATCGTGTTGTGATAAATCGCCAGGAATGAGCCTTCAACAAATCATTTCAGAAATTTATATATTAAAATAATTAAATAAAAGTATCTTGTTACATTAAAAATGTCAATTTATGCGTGGATTTTAGTTTGTTGGGTATATGCATTATTTGATGATTTGTGAATCTTTTTCACTTATATAAAATAAAAGAATTGAATTGTTGGAAAATGTGTATCTCCAAAAATTAAGAAAAACCAGTGTTCTTAGATTCCCTTATAACTTGATGTTTTGTTTATTTTTAATGTTTTTTTACGATTTTAACTAAAATATGCAGTTTAGCGTCAAGTAGTTCTAGGGAAATTTGTAGATATAATTTAGACGAAAAATGTTATTAAATAAATTGTTATTTAACCTCAGGCCTGTCCAGATAGGGTAAAATGACGCAATCCCCACATGTTTAGGTTCCTACACCACTTCCCTCTGCTCAGGTTTAGAGGTTTGGGGTGGTGGTCGCTCTCATGATGTTAAATAAGTACTGATCGATGGCGCTGAAAAAATCCTATCTGGAAAATGAGCTATTTCGACGAAATTTCCCCTAGTTATTTTTTTTCGCTTTTCCAAAAAGTGAATTTAAACAAAAATTCAAATGTATTTTTATAACAAAAGTTTATAACAGATTTTTATTTTTTTTGGGTGAGCAACTTTTGTTAATTAATTTTTTCATAGCTTGTGTCGTTTGTCCAAAAATTTAATTACACCAAACTCTCGCTTTCAGTGACCCCGTTCTCAGCCTTCATAGAACTGCTTGCTTACGTAGTTTCTCACTGTTTACGTTTCTGTCCCCCCGAAATCAGTCCAAGGCCATTTGAAGAAAACCCCCGACACTTGACTGAAAGCGAGAGTTTGGTGTATTTTACTTTTTACGATTAAAACAAAACTTAAGCGCAGGTACGGATCCAGGGGGGGATGCCATTGAGTAATACCCCCCCCCCCTCCCCACTGAGGACCCAGGCTTACATCCTAAAGATTTTTTTGATGACTTTCTTTTAGCGATGTTTTCAACCAGCTTTGGTAGCACCTATCCCGAAATCCTTACCTGGATCCGTCTATTTATCTTTTTCCGTACCTTGCGCCGTTTTACGAAAAATTAAAAAATTGTATGCTTATTTTTCTCTTTCAGGATTAAAACAAAAAGTACGCATCCTATAAAAAATGATTAATAACAAATCTGCAGTTTTTTTAGGGTGAATAATTATTGTCCTTTAATTTTTTCGTAGCTTGTGTCATTTGTCCAGAAATTTCATTTTTCGCTTTTTAATGATGTTCTTTACGATTTTTTTGTCTATCTTTTTTTTGTATCTTATATAGTTTGACCGCAAAATGGAATTTTTTAATTTTCATTATTTTTCTGTGCGATCAAAATGTGAATTTTCGATTTTTGAAGAAAATTTAAAAAGTTGTTATGGCAATATTATAAGGTGTTCAAAAAGTAACGTTTTTCTACTCTTGACTTGTACATATCGTGCGTTCCCAAGTGCAATTTGCCGGCACTGAAAATACGGCCCACTACTAGACCAATATTGGTAGCCAAAAGTCGGCCAATGTTATTGGACCAATATCAGCGATCAAATCGGCCCAGTGTTTTCCCAGTACTGACACAGTACAGTGGGATTTTGAATTTGCCAAGCTCCTGCCGAAGCTTGGCCCAGCAATGGCACTTTTCTGGGCCCGAAGTCGGTACTATTCTGTCGAACCTGGTTGGAAGTCAAAAAGCCAGAGTCTGGCCCATTAACGGCTCATCAAAGGACCGAAAGTCGGTCTTACTCCGACAAACCATGTAAGAAGTAGAAAAGCCAGACTCTGGCACAGCAATGACACTTTACTGAGCCGGAAATTGGCATTATTGAAATATGTATCATTTTAATAAATTTATATCATTAGAATTCATAATATGCATGGAAAATGAAACAGTCTTATCCTTATTGCCTTGTTTTTATAATTTTTTATTTTTAATCTTGTTTTTCACGATAAAAAAACTACGCTTCCTATAAAAAAAATATTCGTACAAAATTTGTAAATTTTATTTGGTTGAATAAATTTTGTCTTGCTTATTTTCGTAGCTTGTATCGTTGTACTCATAGTAATTCCTGAAAAATGTTATACGCGCCAAAGCGGTAAAAATTATGAGCAAATCAATGTGATATTATAAACTAAAGTTATCTTATCCCCATACATTGTTTTCCTCTCTCAGACACTTGTTTTGCCGATGGAAATTATTACTTATTAAAGGGACGCAAGAGTTTGGTACTGTTGCTGTCTTTGTCGCTCCAATATCCCCTACGCGTCTAGCCTCTCAATCTTTCCTCCCACACTACCAGCAAAAGAAGAGGAAAAGAGGTTCTGGTGAGAGTGCCAGAGGCGGCATGATTTCCCTCACTGCGTCGCTCCCCTATAAAAAGGCCCTGCGTTAGTCCGTAAGTCAGTCCCCCCCGGTCCTCGGACCGTGGAAAAAACTTAGTGTATCTAGTTCTGAATAAAGTGTTAGTCCAAGCTATTTTGGTTGCTTTTACTCTAGATCAACTCCCCTTCGTAAGCGCTTCATTTCCCTTTCTACCCCATGCGTGCTGGTAAAATACAGCAATCAGTTTCTCGCTCCCCTCTTGCTGGTGAAATACAGCAAGTGGATTGCCCCCCCCCGCCTGCTGGTAAAATACAACAAGCAGTCTCACCCCCCCTGCTGGTAAAATACAGCAAGTGGGTTGCCTCCCCCTTTTGCACCCACTGCCTGCTGGTAAAATACAGCAAGCAGTCTCTCACCTCCAACCCTCCCCCTTGCTGGTAAAATACAGCAAGTGGGTTGCCTCCCCATTTTCCACCCTTCGCCTGCTGGTAAAACACAGCAAGTTGTATCTCACCTCCCCCCTCTCTGGTAAAATACAGCAAGTGGGTTGCCTCCCCCCTTTTTGTCACGCTCCCAAAAGTTACTGTCCTGCACTGCAACCCCTTTTCTCTTTGTTCCCTATTTCCTCAAAGGGGCTTATATAAGAAATTTGCTATTCTTTTTTAGGTAAACAATTTTTGTCAATGTATCTCTTTTCGTATCTTGGGGGGTTTCCCTCATAATGGAGTTATTGCTTTTTAATTAGTTTTTTTTACGATAAAAATTTGAAATGTCGATTTCTTGTTAGCAAAATTTATAAAACTTTAGTAATTTGTATTTTATCAAAAAAAAAAAAATGACCCAGGGGGTCTCAAAACGTCGACATTCGATGAAATCCGCGAAAGTCATTTTTCACATAAAAACAATATCTTCTCATTAGGATGAAAATGTAAAAATTGAAAGTTTACAATTAAATTTCAAAAGGTTTCAAAAGATTTAAAAGAGTTGAAGATATTTTTAATGAAATTAAGAGATTTAAAGTCTATTAAATCTCTTGAAATCTTCTATTCGGTAATTTGTAGAAATCCTTTAAATTCTACTAAATTTCTTAAAGTATATATTAATTTTTCTAAAATATTTTAAAATATCTTGGAATATTTTTGAATTTAGTTTAAACCTGGTTTAATCGCCCAAAATAATCAATAAAAATTTGCAATATTTCTAGAATCTAAAATTTAGTACAATTTTAGCACGTGGTCTAACCCCACAGCCAATTGGCGTCGAGTTACAGAACCGTTTCGATACGATGTCATGTTAATGCCTCTGATAGTATACTAATGTTATCGGATGCATCGACCCTGGGCTAAACACCCTTTTGTTACAGTGACAGTGTCCGCGAAACACCTGACGACAGTGTCCAAAGCTACAGTGTCCGAGGTTCGACTATAAATATATTATTATAAGCGTAGCTATATTTTTTATAGAATGGGTCACAGAAATTTGCAGATGGCCCTGCACAGCAGTAGGTTATATTTCCGATTTTTATACTTACAGCTATGTTAACCACGAGGCTTTCGGCATTAGGAATGCGAGACTTATAGAGTTCGAAACGCGCGGCGAATAAAAATGTTCGTAGCATGCGATTATATATAGTGTAGTGATTGTGCAATAGTAAATAATTGTGTATTTAAACATGTGAATAAATATTATAGTATAATAGTAATAATATAATAATCCAAGTGCGAAATCGCAAACGGCCCAACGCTGGCCTAGTACTGGCAAAGATGTTGCCGACACATGGCAGCCAGTGCTGCGTCATTACCGAAATGATATCTAAGGGCTGCACTTGGCCGCGTTCACTTGCCCGTCACTGCACGTAAAAAATATACAATAAATTTGATCAAACTAATCCTATAGTAGAGGATTCGATGAGTAGTTAAATAAAAGTTGAAATCGTCTTTGTTTTACATTGCGTTGAATTACTAATTCTAGCTAAAATACAGTCTATATCCAAAAAGTCTCGAAACTATAGAGAACAGTTCTATAAAATGATAACCGATCTTTCGCCAATAAAAATTAATCTTGTGTATTATTATATTATTACTATCATACTCTTCTATTTGTTCAAATATTTAAGAACAAAATTTTTTACATTTACACAATCACTACACTATATTCAATCGCACGCTACGCAAATTATTATTCACCGCGAGTTCCGAACCCTATATTCCTCGCATTCCTAATTCCTAACGCTGAAAGCCTCGTGGCTAATATAGCTGGAAGTATAACAAAAAAATCTAAAATATAACCTACAGGTATGCAGAGCCATCTGCAAATTTTTGTGACCCATTCTATAACAAATATTGCTACGCTTATAATAATATAAACTGCCCTGCAAAAGTTTGGACTCACTTAGAAAAATCGTTTTTTTTTGTACTTATCGCTTTATTTATCGTTCCCAGACAGTTTCATACAACGTATTTGTTTAGAATAACATTTTATTAATAAGTACTAAACTTTTACCTGTGATATTCTTGAGTTTTTTTCTGGAACAAATTCTGGACCATCTGGACCATTCTGGCCATCCCCTGAATTTAAGAGTGCGTGCAGCTTCTTTCGATCTTAAATAGTTCGTACAAAGGTTTGACTCAAATATTGGCTTTACACATTGAGGTGCGTGCCATTCATTAGATTTTCTGCGGCAGTACATTCGCCCTTTGTTACCGAAAATTTCAAATTTAGACTCATCGGTCTATAACACCTATTTCCATTGTTCGATAGACCAATTTTTGTGTTCTTTTGCCCATTTGAATCGTTTACGGACGTTTACCTATCGCAACAATGGTTTTTTGGCAGCGACCCGTCCATACAAACCGACATTATGCAACCGACATGTGACCGTTGTATCGGAGATCGGCTTCGATAGCGTTTGATTGATCTCGGCTCTGATATTTGGCACTTTTTTGAGTCTGGACCGCTTACTTAACACTTGTATAAGTCTATCATCACTTTTTGTCGTCATTCTGGGTCGGCCCGAGCGTTTCCTGTCGGAAAACGATTTGGTTCCAGCGAATCTCTCCAATGTTGTACGGACTCCTTTCTGTGAAACTCCCAGTATTTGTGCAATTTTTCGTTGCCAATGGCCGGTTTGACTTAAAATTACTATCTGAGCACGTTTTTCTTTCGGTATTTGCCTTGCTCTTGCCATTTTCAAGACTATAGACACAATTTTGAAGTGGCAAGATTGATGAAAATATTGTGCAATGAGCAATTGTCTTTCAAGTGTCAGAGTGACGAAATTTAAGGTTATTTTACAGACAATCGACGGCAAATGGGGTTCGAAGTCATTGGCGCGCATTTTGAAGTATCGTTGCATGGAGCAAAAATTCATTCGAGGTAAAAAAAGTTGAAGTAATTAAGAATGATATATTTTAATATTTTTAAATTAAAATTATTCCTTGAAAAAAAGATCCTACTCCATCTTCACTCCATTGGGAATCGAACCACAAAACTTCTGATTTCCGGTCAGGTGCTTTTCCAATTAAGCTATTAGAGGGATCAGAATAAGAACTCTCAATTCAAGAACATAACGCTAATTTTTAGCTAGATGTTAATGGTACAAGTAATTATTAAACTTTTTTTTTAAATTGATCTTCTATATCATCAGAGATTGTACCTTACCGACAGTAGATCAACCCTCCAAACTATGAAGGCAGAAAATCTACACAATATCGATCAAGTTAAGAATCTTCAATAACAGAAAATGCTTAACGTCTCAATAAGACTAGATGGAAAATAATATTTTTAAATTAAAATTGTTTCTTGAAAAAAAGATCCTACTTCAGAAGTTTTGTGGTTCGATTCCCAATGGAGTGAAGATGGAGTAGGATCTTTTTTTCAAGAAATAATTTTAATTTAAAAATATTATTTTCCATCTAGTCTTATTAAGACGTTAAGCATTTTCTGTTATTGAAGATTCATAACTTGATCGATATTGTGTAGATTTTCTGCCTTCATGGTTTGGAGGGTTGATCTACTGTCGGTAAGGTACAATATCTGATGATATAGCAGATAAATAAAAAAAATTTTATATTTTAATATTGTCGATTTTGCAATATTTTAAAATAAACATACTTTGATACAATTAATAAATGATAATTAAAGGAAAACGCTCAAAAGTTATCAATACAATATTGTTCTGAAAAAATACGTTGTATAAAACGGTCTGAGAACGATAATTTAAGCGTAAAATAAAAAAAAAAACTATTTTTCTAAGTCCAAACTTTTGTGGGACAGTTTAGGTACTAAGATTTTAGATTTTAGAAATATTACAAATTATTATTGAATATTTTAGGTGATTAAACAACATTTAAACTAAATTCAAAAATATTCCAAGATATTTTAAAAGATTTGAGAGAAATCAATATATATTTTAAGAAATTTAATAGATTTTAAAGGATTTCTACAAATTTCCAAAGATTTTTAGAGATCTAACAGACTTTAAAGAATTCAAGAACATTATATTATGAATTGTAATGATATAAATTTATTCAAATGATACATTTTTCAATAATGCCAATTTCCGGCCCAGTAAAGTGTCATTGCTGTGTCAGACTCTGGCTTTTCTACTTCTAACATGGTTTGTGGGAGTAATACCGACTTTCGGTCCTTTCATGGGCCGTTACAGCTGGACTCTGGCTTTTTAACTTCCAACCTGGTTTTCCAGAATAATACCGACTTCGGGCCCAGTAAAGTGCCATTGCTGGACCAGATTCTGGCTTTTCTACTTCTAACATGATTTGTCCGTGTAATACCGACTTTCGGTCCTTTGGTGTGCCGTTATTGGACCGGACTCTGACTTTATGACTTCGAACCTGGTTTGAAAGAATAATACCGAGTTCGGGCCCAGTAAAATGCCATTTCTGGGCCAGACTCTGGCGTTTCCACTTCGAAAATGCTTTGTCGGAATAATAGCGACTTTCTGCCCTTTGATGGGCCCTTATTGGGCCGCATTCTAGCTTTTTGACTTCCAAAACGGTTTGCCAGAGGAATGCCCATTTTCTGTCCAGTAATGGATCATTCCTGGGCCAAGCTTTGGCGAAAGCTTGGCAAATTAAAAATGCTAATATACTGTGCCAGTACTGGGGAAAAACTGGGCAGATTTAACAGCTGATGTTGGTCCAGTAACTATGGCCGACTTTTGGCTACCAAGATTGGTCCAGTAGTGGGCTGTATTTTCGGTACCGGAACGCAATGTAAAACAAAGACGATTTTTACTTTATTAAACTACCGATGATATCCTCTACTATAGGATTAGCTCTATCAAATTTAATGGATATTTTTTCCGCGCAGTGGTGGGAAAGTGAAGGCAGCCAATAGCAGACCTTAGTTATCATTTCGGTAATGGGCCATTAATACATGCAGATCTCTGGCCAATACTAGCTGCCAGTTACGGACAAGTGAAGGCGGCCAGAGGCAAACAAAGTTTTGGCCGCCAAGTGCAGCCCTTAGATATCATTTTGGTAATGGTGCAGCACTGGCTACCAAGTGTTGGCAACATCTTTGCCAGTTTTGGGCCAGCGTTGGGCCGTTTGTGATTTCGCACTTGACTTGTTTGGCTTAAAAATGTTTATTTTCGTCTTTTTTTTTATTTTTTTAAACACTATAACTTTGGTAATTTGTTTTTTACCAATAAAAAATTATAAGGATAAATTATTTTCCTTTTTGTGTACTACAAAAAGCCGTATATACAATATTTAAATACTGAAAAAAGTTGTCTTAATAAGTTTGAAAATACTCTAATTTTTTGAATGTTTATCCAAAATCGCGAGCTACGGAACTTCAGATTGAGTTCAGGACACTTGAAAAGTATACCAAAGGCCAATTGAATCTGTCAATTCATTTGAAAGTTATTGTGCTAACAGACTAAAAATCTATAGACACACAGCGGGACAAACATACAGTCATATTCGCGAAAACCAGTTTTTCGGGTTGAGAAGGTCTCAAAACGTGGACACTTGACAAAAAGTTAGGGGGGGGGGGGCAAATTTTAAACAAATATAATATCTTCTCTTACAATAATGTAAAAAATTAGCTGCTTCAGCAAAATATTTTGCTAAGTGATATCCGATTTGATAAGGAGAAAGTAAGACAGAAAATATAGTATATGTATGTACCACGATACTCGTACAAGTATGTGATTACTCTGTCCAGATGCTTGGATTAAAAAGTTTTGCACAAAATACGTTTGAGCGCGTGTACACTGGCACTCGGTCCCTATAACTACCTCCTCGCCCTTGTCACTCCTGGCCACTTTTTATCCCTTTTTCAACTTTTTTTGTTTGCCCTTCCTCTCGAGCATCCGGGAGGTCGAATAAGGAGAAGTAGTGGAGACGGATGGCAGTAAATAACGAGAGGTCCTCGAGACACTCGAACCGTCCAAGCTGGAGACTGGAGTTTGCCTCGCGTTGCGAATGTAGCGGCTTGATCGTTTCAGCCACTTCGCTTTTTAGAGCTAGCACGTCCCTATGGAATCGAAATTCGATACCACATTTCGGCGCATAAGCGGTTTGACCTTCTTATAACAGGGGAAGACATTCCATTCGTTGACCCCGTTTCCAATCGAAATTACCACCTATTTCAAATCGTATTAGGGATGGCGTAACGTATTCAGATTGCAAATTGAGACCAGAACAATTTTGTCACACCATTCATGTATGCCTTTTAAATTCATTTCGTAAAAAATAACATTCCCTTAAATATTGAATTTATTATTTCAATAATTCTCTCTTCTATAAATCAAGGAGATTTAACATGTATACTGCGAAACAAATGATAGAAATAAAATATTTGCAATAAAACACGACATGAAAAAAATATATTGCAGTCAAATTTGGAAGCAATGCCCCCGGATATATTCCTTCCGAGAATTGACGCCGCGCCGCAGGTAGGAGTTGTTCTCACACAGCGGCCGCGAACGTTGAATCTGATACTCTATATCGAACAATGCGCCAGGTGTGTAATAAAGCCGCCTTCTTAGCTGCTGCCTGTGCGTTACTGACTCCTAAATATTCAAGATGTTCAGTGCATTTTGCGTGCACAATTGCCTGTAGGCGAAATCACATTAGGATGATCGGGTGCATCTTTTAAATTTCAACATATTGTCTTTACTTTATGCCTTAGCTCGCTATACTAATGGATCTGGGTTGTATAGGATGCCTTCAAATTTCGGCTAAGTGGACAAGTAATGTCGATGATGTAATCAATGGAAATTCCTCGGAATACCAGGTGTATACATATGAAACCGGTATTTTTTCAAGAAAAAAACACATTTATTTCAAGAGAATGATAACAAATATTTTATTCAAAGTATGCGCC
>NC_046664.1:106028884-106030348 GCF_010883055.1 Belonocnema kinseyi | reverse complement strand
CGTTGGTGTGGGCGGTATTGTGTTATGGTGTGGAGATCTGGGGATGGAAGGAACATAGGAAAGTAGAGAGCATGCATGAGCGATTCCTGAGGTGGGTAATGGTTGTTAGCTGGAGTTGCCCAGGATATATGTTAAAAGAAGAGTTAGGAAGAGAAAATATGGTTACTAGATAAATTAAGAGATCATGGAGGTTTGAAGAGAAGCTAAAAAGGGGAGAGGGAAGTAAAATCGCACAAGCATGTTTCGGCGAAATCCGGAACAATGAAGCGAGAGGTAATGTGGAAAATTCAAAATGGGAGGAAGAAAGGAGAAAAATGTGAAGGGTGTGTAATATTCGAGAAGGGGTTATGGAGTGGCAGGACATAGAGTTAGAGCTATTGGTTAAACAAGGAGAAGAGAGATGGACAAAGATTACAGATCCGAGGTACAATAGATGGTATATGATGGTCAAAGGGTTGACGGAACCAGAATATCTGCAAAAAATAAAAAAGGAAGAAAAATGGAGTAGGGTTTATGGTTCAGAATGGGAGAAGGAGTGAGAGCATGCAGATATTCGATGAATGAAGAGGAGAATTTATGCAGATTATGTGGATACGTAATGGAGTCATAGGCACATGTATTAGAGAGATGTACAGGAGAGGAAGAGGCACAGTTGAGTGTGGATGAGTGTGTAAGATGGATCTTGGATGGTAGTGGACAGGGAGTGATGTGGATGAAGAAATTGGATGAAGTAATGGAAAGCAAGGGAGTAGGGCAGAGCCAAACGGGTGATCCTGAAAAGGGACAGTAAAAAGCGAAAATTGTTTTCAATATCGTTGAAAAAGCATGTTTTATATATATATATATATTTTTTTTTGTTTAGGTTATTTTTAAATTTTCAAGGAATTTTCAAGATATTTCAAAAGATTTTAAAGGAATTTAAATATTTTAGAATGTTTAAAAATATTTCAATGAATTTTCAATTCATTTTTATAATTTAAAGGAATTTCAACGAATTAAAAAAATGGTAGCAGGGTTGTTTAAAAAAACTCCAAAGTACCTTAATAATATTTAAAAGTTGTCGAGGGTTCTCAAAAGATTTCAAAGGATTTTCCATATTTTAGGGTCTTTTAAAACATTACAAGGAATTTTCAAATAATTTCAATAATTCAAAGCAATTTAAAACAATTTTAACGATTTTTTCCTCATATTTTCTGGTTGAAAGTAGAACTGCGTTGTTGAAAATTTAGTTTGTTTTCGGTTGATTATTTATCAATTTAGTTGAAAAAATTTGTTTTCTGAAAATTTAACTATCTTGTACAATTTTTTTTTGTTTTTGTTTGAAAATGAATTTCTTTTAACTACAAGAAAATTAATCGTAGATTTTGATACGTTCCGTTCTCTGGCGTACTCAAGAGGGGAAAGTGGATGGGGGAACTGTGAATGATATTTTTGCTTCGTGGGGGAAAGGAAAGGAACAGTGTT
>NC_046664.1:106027633-106028784 GCF_010883055.1 Belonocnema kinseyi | reverse complement strand
AGATACACTCCCAGAAGGAGCTCAACCAAAAAAGGGGAATGCCTCGATAGCCGCCGAACAGGCGCTCGTGCATTTTCCAGCAGCTGAGGACGAGGAAGACGGCGGGTATCCAGCAGGAACCCCGCCAGGGGCAGTTTGCGGACCAGAACTCACAAGACAGACGCCCGCAATCGCCTGGGCCAGAACTCACAGGGCCGCCGCACGAGCCCTCATTAATATAAAGGACCCGGAAGGAGGAATAGGAACAGTTCCACCCACTTCAAGCCAAGGGAGAAACCCGGCTGATAGCAGACAACCAGGAATAAAGGAGATACTGAGCATGCTAGATGAAACAGCCGCGCAGGTCCATCCAGGGGTCAGAGGGCACAGTTCGCGCCGCAGGGCGGCTAGCGAAACCGATGAGGCCGAACAGGCTCACCAAATTATTTTGGACAGCGATATTACACATCCGTCATCACAGATCTCAGGCGAGATCCTACAACGAGGTCAGAACGCGGGCGAGCGTTACCTACTGCGCAGACGGCGGCCGGCCAACTACAGGGATGCTCGACCTTACGCAAGGAAGGCGAAGAAATCATTGTAAAACTATGTGCTAAAGATGTTATTAGATTTAAGATATCCACGAAGCTATGCGGGTAAACAAAGGTCTATCCAGTGGGGGGAAGAGTTGACATATACCGTTGGTTATAATTGGCAGCAGACGTAAGAACCCTTTATGTTTCACCCCTGTAACTTTCACTTCCATGTTTTCCTACCAAGTATCCTTTTCTCTGCCGCTACGACGACCTTCGCTTACCACGCACGGATCACGTGATGATCCGGAGAATGTGATGCACCAGGGACGGCGCAACGAGTCAACGCGGACTCGCTAATATTCCAGCCACTACATTTTCCAAAAGGAAACTCTTTTTCTTCTTTTCTCTACAAATTCTGCCACGGATAAACTGATCACTTATCCATGACTACAATTTTATTAAAAAACCAAAAAAAAGGAGAAGTAACTTGTAGTCAAACAATATAGTTTAGGAGTGGCTGGGACAATCATTGTGATTAGTAAACTGTCATTAGTTATATACTTTTAAGACCTTGCGTTTTCTCAAATTATATCACAAAGTTATACATTTCAGCTTAGTTACCATTTAACTTTTAGT
>NC_046664.1:106008907-106027533 GCF_010883055.1 Belonocnema kinseyi | reverse complement strand
GTGGTAAGCGAAGGTCGTCGTAGCGGCAGAGAAAAGGATACTTGGTAGGAAAACATGGAAGTGAAAGTTACAGGGGTGAAACATAAAGGGTTCTTACGTCTGTTGCCAATTATAACCAACGGTATATGTCAATTTCTTTGCAATGTTTTAAAAGACCCTAAAATATTGAAAATCCTTTGAAATCTTTTGAGAACCCTTGACATCTTTTAAATATTATTAAGATCCTTTACTGTTTTTTTAAACAACCACGTTACAATTTTTTTTATTCGTTGAAATTCCTTTAAATTATAAAAATGAATTGAAAATTCATTGAAATATTATTAAACATTCTGAAATATTTAAAATCCTTTAAAATCTTTTGAAATCTCTTGAAAATTCCTTGAAAATTAAAAATACCCTAAACGAATATATATATATATATATATATATATATATACATTTATAATTTTATAATTATATATAAAAATCGTTTTAGAAATAATTAAATTTAAACTCGAGCAATTTCTATTAAAACTTTAATTTAATAGTTTAACTAATCTACAAACAGTTACATTTTTAATGTGTAAAAATGTTCTAAATTTCAGTCTGAAATAATTTCATTCAGAGATTGCCCAATTGAAAAACATACATTTAAATTTTGAACGCAATTAATTTATTTATTATTATTTATTTTTTATAAATAAACTTCCAAGTTTAAAATTTTAAATGTGAAGACTTGAATCCCATCGAGTTGAAAATTATTCTTATGGAATAATTGAAAATTTTTGGAAATTAAAATTCGAAAGCTTTGAATTGTTATTGATTCCATCTTCAAAACTCTAATCTACAAACATTTCAATATGTAACGTTTTGAAACTCTTCTTTTTTTTAAATTTCAGTCTGAAGCTTTACAAAATTTCAAAGAATTAAAAAATGTTTAGAAGGCTTATTTTTAAAAATTTCAAAAGATTTTTAAGGATTTGAAAAATTTGAGAGAATTTTAAAGATTATAAGGAATTTTCATTGATTACAGTAATTTAATATGATATTTTGAAGGATTTGAAATATTTCAGGGAATTTTCAAAATTTTAAGGAATTTTCAAAAGCTTAAAAAAATGTGAAGAAATTTCAAAAGACTTTTAATATTTGTAAATGCTTTAAAAGATGTCAAGTAATTTTAAATTTATTTTTATAGTTTCAAGGAATTTCAAAGAATTTTAACAATTTTAGTAGAGTTATTTTAAAAAATTCCAAAGGACTTTAGAAATCTTTAAAAGGTTTCAAGGTCTTTGAAAAGATTTTGAAGGTTTCAAAATACTTAAGAGTATTTACAAAGGTTCTAAAGAATTTTTAATTGGTCACAGTAATTTAATATGAGATTTTAAATGATTTGAAATATTTCAGGGCATTTTTAAAATTTCAAGGAATTTTCAAGAGCTTTAAAAAAATTCAAGAGGTTTCAACAGATTTTGGATATTTGAGGATGTTTAAAAAGATTCCACTGAATTTTCAATTCATTTTTAAAAATTAAAGTAATTTCAAAGAATTTTAATAATTATATCAAGGTTGTTTAAAAAAGCTCCAAAGTACCTTAAAAATCTTTAAAAGATGTCAAGATTTTTCAAAAGATTCGGAAGGTTTCGAAATATTTGAGAGTATTTTAAAAGGTTTTGAGGAATTTTCAATTTATCACAGTAATTTATGAGATTTTAAAGGATTTGATACATATTCTGACATTTTACTAGATTCTAAGGAATTTTCAATTGATTTCAATTATTTAGTATGTGATTTTAAAGGATTAAAAATATTTTAAGTTATTTTTAATATTGCAAGGAATTTTCAAGAGCTTTGCAAAATTTCAAGAGATTTTAAAGGATTTTAAATATTTTAGGATGTTTTAAAACATTTCAAGGAATTTTCAATCAATTTCAATAATTTAAAGCACTTTCAAAGGATTCAAACTATTTTTTTCAATTTTTCTGGTTAAAAGTGGAACTGCTTTGTTAAAAATTTAGATTGTTTTTTTTTTGGTTGACAATTTATCAAATTAGTTGAAAAATTCCTTTTCTGAAAATTCAACTATTTTGTAGATTTTGTTTTGTTTGTTTTGGTTTAAAAATTAATTTCTTTTAACTACAAGAAAATTCATCTTCTTATTCAAATTTTTTTTCAGAAAACTAATTGATTTAGTTAAAAGTTTAACTATTTCTATAAAAAGTTAGTCAACTATTAAAATTAATGTTATATTTTATAATTATAATATTAACATTAATAATATATATAGTAGTTGTAATATTGATACTATATACACCTGAAAAACATAACCTCAAAATCGACTCATGCATTAAATGAAGAATCATGCCAAACATTAAATTCGCCAATTTCTTCCATTTCTTTCAAATGGGAATCGAGATATAAATAAAAGACCACCGAAGTCTTCCGAAGCTTACAGATCGACAAATATCGTACGGCAGAAAACCGAAGTCGAATCGTGCATTTTCGTCTTACACACGAACTCATAGTGATTTTCATGCACCTTCAGTGTTGCGGCTACCAAACAGTTGGTATGGTGGGGGTAAATTTCAGACTTGATCCGGCAGCTCTGATTCTCAGGTCATCTTGCTGCTTGCCACGATACTAACTTTCTAGATCCGTTATTAACTTATTTCAAACGAAACTTGATTATCATCTTTCAGCAGTAATAATTGTACAACATACTTGTGCTGAATTTTTAAAAGATGAGTCAAATGTGCTAAAATAAACATTTCCTTCCCGTCATATTTCTCGCACAGCTTATAGATGATTTTTAAGGTACAAGCCCAATACTTTTGGAATTTCTGGTTTGGCACATTACACATATGAATGTGCTAATGGCTAACGCACTGATGGTTGTTGTTCACACATTTTTCCAGTTGTTTATTATTTATCAAATGCTAGGTATTTGTCCAAAAATTTTAAACCTGAAGAAGTACTCAGTGATGTGTTCAAGAAAAGCAACTATATTCCAATGATTGACAGCGACAGCGATAATGACTAAAGTAATAAGTAACTCCGAATGGTGAGAGACAAGGAGAGTTACCGAAATTAAGCACCCCAAATGGTGAGATATAAGGGGACTCACCGAAATTGAACACTTCAAATGGAGTTAAGAAACGTACTGCAACCTCCTAGTTGTGGACTCCGAAAACAAATTCTTATAGGCTAACTGCAAGCGATTCTGATTTAAATATTTAATGCAATATCAAAATCAGTAGATATAATTTATATCGATCTTTGATGTTCCAGACCTTGAGGTCATCTTGTGCGCTATATACAATATAAAATTTTTTTTCCTAAAAAGACTAGAGGTGTATCTCTAAAACATAACCTCAAAAAAATGTTGGCAATTTATTAAACATTTCGTTACCACTATTTTTCATTTAAAAAATTTCAAGCTTTTTTTCTAACTAGTCTTTTGGGTGGCATTCCTTTGGAGGAATATTATGTAACACGGATGTCTATCTATGCAGAAAAAAGTCTTACTTCTATGATGCTCTTGTTTTTATTTTTGTGATAAAAACAAGCCCCATTTAATCTTCGACCTGAGGGAGCAAGATTGGGGCTCTAAAGAAGAAGGTAATGAAGCTTTCTTTAGCCCTTAAGTTCTAGCTTTTAGACATCTGAACAGCTATAGCTAACTGCGAAGAATTGCAATGTCAAAACTGAATAGAGTGAGCTCAGCGAGAAGCTTCGTATAGTTGATTGAGCATAGTTAATTGTGCCAAGATTTTTACTCGTCGATACAAATAATAATATATTCAATAATCAGGATAAATCAATCACTCAGAAAACAGCTTCTTTGCATCAAAAAATACTTCTTTGATATACGCGGATCAAAGAAAAAATGCCTTTGGTATATTTAACACCTCCATTACATTTATAAAGTGACTTGCTGTAAGCCCACAGTCTGGCTACAAATACTACTTTTAAGATTATGCAGTGGCTTGATGTTAGTCTACGGTCTAGCTAACAACTAGTTTCTAAACCATGCAGTAGCTTGATGTTAACCTATATTATCGCTACCGACTACTTTCAAGACTAGATTGGGTCTAACTTGTAGTTCTATAAGTAGTTCGTTTTAAAGATTTCAAGCTATGATATTTTTTAACGGAGCTGGTCTTCTTCACGTTACACCTTGAAACAAGTCCACTCTTGGTTTCGAATTACGACTTTTTTTCTGTGTACAGTGGTAATACAAACTTGATACGTGCGAGGGCAATTTTTACATGCTTACCCTCCAAGGTATTGAATGCCAAACTCGTTGATTTTACTCTTGTTCTTATCTTCAAATGTCTAAGTCTCGATACCGTGAAGAACAGTGTTTGTAAGTATAGAATTATATATCAACACTTTAGCTTTACCTGATACATTTTTACTGATGATGTGGATTCTACACTACCGATAACCTTAGTATCCTTGCTTATACGCCTATCTATATCTCTCAATCACTCTTTCCGTCATTAGTGAATTAGCTACCAAGATATACGTACTCATCAACCTGTTCTATTCTTTCATCGTTCAGGGCAATTTCGCATATTGTTTTTTCACAATATGCTTGTATTCAGCTTGCTCAACATTCTTTGTGAGTATAAGGTAAAAATTCATCAAACCATCTAGAATAAAAGTATAAAGTCTAAGTGAAATTGAATCAACTTCCGTTTATACGCTTTTCCGAAGGCACCATCATCCAGATTTATTCTTGAAGGAAAATCTCTCGCTTCGAGGGAGTCTGTTATTATTTGAAGCGAGAGCCATTGTCGTTTCGCGCGACGAGCGGAATTTTATGATTATTATCGTGGCGAGCCTTCGAAACGAGTTGTGAACGCTGTAGCATGCAGATAAATTATTCGCGACGCGAGTATTATTCCATCAAGCATAATTATTACTGTAGTTAAAACTCTGACGCGCAAAAAGATGCCGTGCAAATAATTTCAGAGTGCAAAAATTTATTCGAATAAATTTAAAATAAATATAAAAGAATAAAGAATAACAAATAAACCTAATTACATGTCACCAAAGGGTTTGGCTGGTATATATTATTGACGGCCGGCAAAGATAATCCTTGCATTACCGTCTATCGGTAAGGAAGATTGATACACTAACATCTGTTGTTAAAGCCCATAAATGCGATCTAAAGTCTTCAGACATTAGTGAAAAAGAGCAGAAACAGGAAATCAAGAGATGAATGAAAGGGTTTTAAACTTGAAAAGGACAAGCTGGCGTCGGTGTAAGTATAAGTGCCCGACTGATCATCGTAATCTCGAATCGCGTTGAAAACGGTGCACTCTGCTTTAGAGAAAGAGATGAGGAAGAGGATTTCTTCCATTCTTCACACGTTGCGCATAACTGCAATACCCGTATTACGTGCTTGCTCTCGAGGAGATTCCGATCGTTACTACACTCAGTAAGTCGATTCATCTGCAGTTGTTCAGGACTAGCATGCACCATGTCATATAAAACTCATACGTCTTGCTTATTTTACCTTGATACACTCGTTTCGTTACTCGTTCATCTTTCGTTTCCTCAACATGTCCAAACCATCGCAAAGAATTTCTGTTCCATATGTTAAGTAGTGTCTCCTCTACAGCTGATTCTTTGAGGATTATCACATTCCTCACTTTCCGTATCAGTATTTTGCCACTTATCATGCGCAGGAATTTCATGTTATTCACCTTTATTTCACTATTATCCATTTATTGAAAGTTCAGATTACGCTACCGTATATCATAGTCGGTATAATATAAAATTATGTATTGACCTCTTACTTTACATGATATATTTTTACTTTTGATAATGAGCGTACTTATCAACGTGTTCTATTATCTCGTCATGTAGGACAATGTTATACATTGTTTTGTCGCCCTTTTTTTTAAACATCATAATTCTTGCTTAATTTTGTTGATTTCCAGGCCCATGTTTTTCATGCTTGTATTCAGTTTGCTCAACATTCTTTGCAATTCTTCGATTGACTGACATAACAAAATTATCATCTTTAAACGCTAACATGCTCACTCTCCCGAGATACACACTTTCTTCGGCGAAGAGGGCGATTCTTATGAATATAATATATAGTCATTAGGGCATAATGCATTCTTGTGTCACACCTTGCATAATGTCGAGACAGTCACTCAGTTTCAAATTAAACCTTACAGTCACTTTGCTGACAGCATATATGGTTTTTATTGCTTGTGGGAGCCATCCATTGACTCCGTGCTCTTTAAGGAGTTCCCAAAGTTTAATTGTATCAATCTTGTCAAATACTTTTAAGTTCACATAAACTATTAATTTAATTATCGGCGACACTATTAATGAAAGATCTGATATTCATCAGTCTACCGTCCACAATCCACATTGATAAAACAGGTAATGATTTTTAATTACTCGGTGTAAATCACATGCGTGACTGACTCGGTGAGTAAGGGAGTCATATGAGGAAGGATCTATAGATTTTACAGATTGATCTAGAATCCTAGTGTTATTTATCTAAGTACTCGTAACACGATCCTTCCGCAAAACTGCATCGACCCAGGTTGCCTATCAATCTCTTTAGCGCTCACTCTAAGTGAAGAGCCTCACAAAGTTATCATGTAAGGCTCCCCACTCGGACCCATTAGTATCAAAGGTATTTTGTTTCAGGCGTTATTCACTTCTATTTTGCAGATAAGACACAATAAAACGAAAGCGTTTTACTCAGAATGCAACTGTCAAACTATGTGTTGGAATTTATTTTAAGCATAGTTCCAATATACCTTCAACATTCAAGTGAGGGAATCAGCATTTTCTAAAAAGAAAAATCAAAGGAAATTTTGTCCATCGTACTATTAGGGTCAAAAATCAAATAACAAGAATTGTGGAAAGGATATAATAATAGAAGGGAATAACGTCGAATTTATTTTAAGGGTTATTTTTACATACTGTTTAAATATTCAAGTGAGGAAATCGAAATATCTACGCAACCAAAATCACGGGAGATTTTTTTATTATCTCTTTGCATTGCATTTCTAAGTTCTTATAAAATCTTTGTACAATTTAGCAAGGTTATTGACATTTCCTGACGACAAAAATCACCGTAGTTATTTTGATTATACTATTGAGGTTGTTTTAACATCTATTAATGATATGAAGTTATTTCCGTCCCCAAGTGTATTTATCAGTAATATGCCTTGAGATGAAGAAAAGGTCTTTTTAAAGCTAGCCAGCTTGAAAAATACAATACTCACTTTATAAAAATAATTTTAAGTACATTTTGTTAACGCGCAGTTTGAGGTGTCCAACAACAAATTAATTTCGTACCAGTTAATTATTCTAGAATCCGAATTACGTATCTTCTTGCAACCCGGAGGCTGCAAATCAATTAATTTATACACTGAAGCTCAAAAACATATTTTCGTTGTAGCGACCAGCTTTATATCTAACTTCAATAATTATTTACAAATATTTCTAGCCATAAATCTAGAGTATATTATAGATTGTTTCGAGCTGGCACTCATTCAATCTCTTATACTTTATGCCGGTCTGTTTATGACACGTATTTCGATCGACGCTTTTTATCAGCAGTATAAGCAAATTATATCCCTATAGAGTTTTAAAGGCACTCACACGGATACAATTGTCTAGTTGGATTAACAAGGATTCTGGTTAGCCTTACTAGCTAGTCTAGTAAAATATGAACTAACACGCTGTCTAGTTAAATACGCCAGACAGTCGAGTTAAAATCTGTCTATTTAGAATTACAAGACAAGTGGTATAGTTACCAGACATCTAGTACGGGCAACATTTCCATGGCTAGTAGATCTAACTAGCTGTTTAGTAAAATCAACCAAACGTTGAGTTAGCCTTACATGAAAGTTTTTTAGGTATTTTAACAAGTGTTTTGGTAATATTTACCAGATATATAGGGTTCAAGTAGTTTTTTTTTAGAAAATAAGTATGATTTCAGGATCTTTGGGATAGGTTTGAAAATGTATGCAATACAATGAAAGTAAAATTCGTTTATTAAATACTGGTCAAAAGTATGATTTCATATTTCACGGAAAAATCGTACGGCCTGAAGTATCATCTTTAAAACAAAATGGCGAAGACACTGAAGAAAAACGAAGTTTACGTTCCTTGCAATATAGCCTTGTAGGAAAAAAGGTTCCACAAGTTTAGCAGATTATCTACTGTGTCGTCACGGAAGTTACTTATTCTAAGACGTGGAAATAGAAACAAAAATCAAAACATGTCACTTCTCGCAACTCTGAAAATGGTCAGAATAACGCGCGGTACACGGAAATGCAAGCAGCTGGAAGAAACTGGAGCTGACGACGCCGAATATTAGGCACGCAAGCTTGCCGCTAGAGGCTAGAGGAAAGAATAGTGACAGTAAAGAGTGTAGGAGGGAGGAACGAAGGCAGTACAGGAGTAGTGGGAGGACATTGCTACTAGATATCTCGTTATGGGAAATATTTGAGATAACACGATGGATCGGCAAAATCTACTAGACTGTTTACAAGACATTGAGTAGGAGTAACGAAACTTCTACCTTAAATTTACTAGACGCGCGTAACTAGATTCATCTAGTTGGGACAACTAGAACTTTTTTTCGTGCAGATCTGAGAGTCTGCACGGATACGTGCCCTAGTTGCCCTGTTGCCATGCCAGACACAGGGTAACGATGAATTTGTTATCGAAACCTCACTTTTTCCGTCTTTCAAACTGTTTGAAGCTCGCTCCAATTATTCTAAACTTAAAGGGTTTTTAGTTACTCAAATTGTTGAGTTTTATTATTAATGCACATTACTTTGCCTCAAAGTAGTGACCCCGTCAAAAGTGACAGTCAGTTTCATCCCCATGGACTAGCAAAGTGCATTTTTTCTAAGATTATCATTTGTAAAGTTCCTACTTAGAAAGAAATGTCTATAACTACATCCAGAATGACGATGATGACGTCCGTTGCGACTACGGCCACAATGGCCTCACCGTTAAATGCTGCACAAAATACAGCGCCTAACTTCTCCTTCGCAGGCCTCATGCTTCCGGAAACATAGTGCGCGCTCGGGGGAGTACATTTAGATGAAGAAAAGTTAAATTACGTAGCCGGAAATCCAGATGAAAAATTGGAGACTGAAGTGCGCGAGATTTACACCTTCGCACTTGGACCTGAACGAACATATGAGAGAGTAAAAATAGAATTCATTAATCGACTAAGTGCCCTGCATGATCAAAAGATATTGCGCTTGCTCAAGCATGAGGAAATAGGCGATCGAACTGCATCCCAGTTCCTCCGACACCTTGACGGCCTTGCAGGTAGCGTTTTTCCAGATACTATTCTGCGCTCAATCTGGTTCGTTCGGCTTCCTACGACGATGCAGGCTATCCTGGCAACACAGGAACAGGCTCAGCTTGATAAGCTGACACAGCTCGCCGATGCCATCGCTGAAGTAACGCCCAGGACCCCTGTTACCGAGGTGTCCGCCAATTTAGCACGTCTAGAAGCCATACTTGAGCAGCTTGCCCTCATAACAACAAGATTGCAGAAGTTTCAGTGTCGTCATTAAAAGTAGCATCGGCTCATGAGATCTAGCTGGTCTGCGTCTTGAGTCCATTTCAACGATCGCAGCAGAAGTCGATCTCGCCGGAACAATGAAGACGGTGTTTGTTGATACCACGGAACTTTCGGTAGTGACGATAAGAAGTGCAATCAACCGTGCGTCTATACATCGGGACATGAACCAGGCCCGCGCTGATGGAGACCAGCGCTTTAATCTCGTAATTTTTACACTGGCTTCGGCTTCAGAGACCTCAAAAATCTGCACGTAACAATTTTTTATCGCCATATTGGATCCACCATTTTGAATTTCGTAATTTTGACACTGGCTTCCGCTTCAGAGACCTCAAAAATCCCCAGGTAACAATTTTTATAGCAATATTGGCGAGAATTACACCATTTTTATCACCACATTGGATCCGTACAGCTTCAAATTACTTACGCTCAACCTCGGACTTCGTTTCGCTTGCTTGTGGCGTTTCGTGATCGCTGACGTTACAAAACCGATAATCGGAGTCGATTTCTTACACTACTATAGTTTATTTGTCGATATTCGGAATCAAAAACTTGTAGATAATCTAACAACACTCTTATTTCAAAGAAAAGTCACTTAATGTCACTAAGTTCTGCAGCAGTATCCAGAAATCACCCAACCAAACGGCTCTATCGTCGTACGTAAACACTCGAAGAAATATTACAACAAAATGACACCTGGAATACCCGTTTCTGAGGGACCTCGACAGCTAGCTCCAGATAAATTAAAGCTAGCCAAATAGGAATTTCAAACCATGTGAGAGATGAAAATTGCTCGTACTTCAAACAGTAACTGGTCCTTAACCTTGCATACGACGCCCAAAAAGGAAGGTGAATGGTGACCCTATGAAGATTATCGCAGATTCAACGGAAGGATTATCCCGGACTGGTACCCAGTACCCCACATCGGAGATTTTGCTCAAACTCACCACGGAAAGATTTTCACAACAATTGAGCTTGTGAGAGCCTACATTCAAATTTGAGTTGCTGAGGGGAATGTCCATAAAACAGCCATGATGACGCCAATCGGATTATTTAAATTCCCTTACATGTCGTTCAGCCTCCGAAATGCAGCGCAAACCTGTTAGCATTTCATGAATTGAAGAACCACACAATTGTCGAACAAAAACCATAGTTCCGCTCAAATTTAAAACTATATCCTTCACGGGAGTGCTTGAGGTCTCTGAGCATGTAACAGATGAATCATAGTATGCTTTCTTGACATTTTTCTTGTATTGTTCTCCCTGCAGTTTTTTAGAACTGGATTACATGATTCTTGTGCTTCCTCTGAGAGTTGACCAATCGGCAATAAAGTTTTTTCTATGATCTAAAAAATCTGCGAGCTGTATTTCCGCCGTTCGTTGTGCCGCTACCTCCAGCCTTGGGAATATCAATCAGTAGACCCATCCTACTATTAAAAGCTGCTTGCATACCTTTTCTCCTCTCTTTAAGACTATCTTTTTCAGAATGACTTCGAGCTTGCCACTTTTTGAATTCCAATCGGTAGGAGATGTGCAGCAAACATTCGAAACACCTAATCCAGGCGTGTAAGGGGGAGAGCCAAACTGAAATGTATATGGATCAGTTTCTCTTCTGACAACTTCGTCAATGTTGTTCATTATAGTTGATGTTGCCCCGCAAACCTAAGATCTTTGTGAAGGTGTTTCTGTAATGGCATTGCCGTCTGTACGATCTATTATGGTCAAGCAGACTATGAGAAATCGAATTGTCGGCTAATTCATCATGTTTAATGAAGCTGGGGAAAAGATTGTCTATTTGACTCACCATCTGATCTGTTTCAGATTTAAATACTTCAGTAGTCTCTTTAATGAATTGAATTTTTATTGGTACACAACTTCTAGAGGACCCCGGACGACCATTTTTCCACAAGATTAATTTTTCAGATGAATTAGGTTCTTGCGTATACAGCTTTAAGGGAACAAGTGAAGTAGTGAGAAGGTTTTGATCACCAAATTTTCCAGAGACCACTGTTTATAAGCTGAATGGCCCGAACTACCATCAAAATCCCACTTCACGATCAAAGTCAAATTCAAAAAACATGCGGAAGGTAGCGAGTGCAAGACAGGTTCACTGATTTTGACTAGTCGTTTTTTAGTTGATTAAGTAGTGATTGCAATGGAATTTTGGCTCTTTGTTCAGTTACTGTAATATTTTCAGGGTAACATCTCCTTTCAGCTTCTCTTAATTTATGATAAGACGGATATAAGTGGACACCTCTTGCCTTTGCCCCAGATCTAATATCGAGATATTGATGCTTGGTCCACTTATCTGTTACAATCATTCCTAATGCCTCGTCTTCAGTATAATGTATACAAATCTGTATACATTGCCGAATTCTATCAACATTCTCAGTGAAACGAAAGGCTATTTGCCTTACCAGATTTGCAGTTTTCCCATCACCCTCCAAATAAAGACTCACAGATGCAGTTAATGCTAATTCAGAACCACTTGATTCTTTTAATTCTAATATTTTTCGTGTATTAAATGAGTGGAAAAATCATTATGAGATTTAAGTGTCCGACCTCTCTTAGTACTAGCACGTTTAGGGACGGCATCTTCAATTTGAAGATGAACTTCAATACAAGGAAATTCAACTTTCCCCTAGAAACCAAGATTCATTTTGGGTCATAATCTTATCCAAATGCCTTTGGACCTTATTTCATTAATTTAAAATTTCTTTGCAGAAATTTTTAACAACTTTTAAAATTTTATCTTTTACTTCTTTAGGGTGTTTTTCTATCTTTAGATTTTTAATCACATAATCTTGTATCTGATTTTTCTAAACCTCAAATGAAGTTGATCAATTTCTTATTTCATACAAAAATAGAAATAAATTTTTTCTTATGGAAGAAAACTCCACTTTATTTATAGTTATTAATTATTTTTCACTGAAATACTATGGCCACTATGAAATGATTCTTTCAGATATTCTAAATATTATTTACAAGTTATGAAAATCACTTCTTCATACCAAAGATCATATGTGACATTTCATTCATGGAAACAAAAGAAGGTTCACATTTTCACAATTGTTTTGTACAACTTCAGATATCAAACCTAATCTAGCATGTTCTTATTTTGAAATAAACATAAAAACCTGTTATTTCATGCAGAAATTTATGTTGTTGAAAAACCGCACGTTTGCGCACGTAATTCTGGCGTGATATTGAAGTATAAATACCAGCCAACAAAATCTATATTGTCAATAATTTATTTAACGTTATTGTATTTATTTTAAGTGACCTTTAGGTTTCATTGTTGACAGAATGGTTTTCACCCAATCATTATTATTCTTCTTAAAGTTTTTCTTCTGTTTTGAGTGTCGTGCCGTACCTTTTCGTTGGAGTTGGTACGCAGGTAGTAGCGTGATGTCTCTTTGTTTAGCAGACTCGGACCCTTTTTTCTGGAACTTCAGTGTCCATCAAGGTTCTGACAAGTGTGAGCTTTCCGATTCTTGAACCAGTTTGATTCAAGTGAGTTATTCGAGACCATTTAATTAGTATTTCATTTAAAGTCAGTAATCTTTCGACCATTCAGGTCTTTTAGTTTCATTCTTAAAATCTGTTTTTCCTTCTCTCTCGGTATTGACCGAGAGTTACTAGCAGCATATAAATCATTTATATACTTTAGACAAATGTTTGAAGGTAGGATCTTTACTGTGTACACGGATCACAAGCCTATTACTTTTTCATTTCAGAAAAAAAGTGACAAGCGTTTTCCAAGACAGTTCCGGTGTTTGTATTTTATCGGACAATATACCAGTGACATACAAATTACCTGGGAGCAATAAAATCGTGGTTGACTGTCTTTCCAGAATCAAAGAATTCACAACCTTGCTGCTAGAAAAAGTCTAACTACCAGATACCGACGTAGCCGTCTACTGTGACGTTTTACCCGCATAGCTAGACCTTTTCTCATAAAGCCTTTCTGACGGGTGGTGTTTAATTTGTTATATCAATTGACGCACCCAAGAATAAAGGCTACCGTAAGGCTGATAACACAAAATTATGTGTGGCTTTCAATTAAGGCCGACTGCCGGCTATGGCCTCGCGCGTGCATCCAGTGTCAAAAAGCCAATGTACCTCGACATGTCTTATCACCGGTGTTTTTGTTAACTATACTATCTAAAAGGTTCGATCATATACTCTTCAAGAGGATATAAGTACTGCCTTACCTGCATCGGTTGTTTCTCACAGTGGCTTGAAGCATTTGCAGTGAATAAAATCCAAGCACCCACCATCGCACAAACTTTTATTGCTGATTGGGTCGTTTATTCACTCACTACATTATTTAGTTGATGGTTGAGTACAAATTGATAGTCCCTGTGACGTCAGATGCCAGCTTCAGATGCTGGTCAATTGCGTGGGGATAATGATAGGAGGGTGGAAAGAAACATGGGGAAAACAAGGGTAGAAATTTGGAAGGTTGTAAGAGCTAGATATCGTGACTTAGGAAAACTTGAGAGAGAAACGTTTATTGTCCCTTATTAAGGTATTTTCAGAGGACAATAAATATTGAATTAAGAGAGTAATTCATTATTTAAGGAAAATATGTCACGATGAGAATGTTTGATTCCCAATCTGGTTAGGCTAATATTTTCAATGGTTTTATTATAAGGACTGTAAGGCTCGAATTTCATTAAGGATATTGAATGCAAACATAAATTTATTCTGAGGAAAGAAAATCATAAATCCTAATTTGTGAAAAACCCAGACAAAGTACGAGAGGCCAATAAAAATCGGACTTTAAAATAATCGCAAAGATCCAATTCAATCTAAATATGCTAAAGCTCTTTGCATCACTGGCTACAATCGTGAAAAGAACGACGTGTGAGCTTGATACTTTTTCAGGACGTGACACCTCCTTCTTGGTAAAAGGTCGTCCCAAAGATGAGAATTTCGGCATCGAAAGTAGCTCACCTTAGCAAGCGAGAGGCACATAAATGATCAGAAATGGTGATAAGAGATTATCACAACGGTTAAAAATATGAAATTAAGCAATATCATCTGCTTTTTCAATTGGGCTTTATTTAGGTTTTTACAAGCTAGAGAACTTATTAGACACCCAATGTATATAAAATCGTTAATTTAAGACTTTTGTTTAAACAGTTCGTAATATAACTAATATAAAGGTGGCAGTGATAATAATGATACCACACTAGAATTACAAATCATGTGCAATATTAGATTTTGCACGCATACTGATTTTAGAATAGAAATTTTCAAAAGGGATAAAGTATACATTACAGCACAAAAAGGACGCAAATTCAAATTGCACAACTTAACCTTTTTGGAGCATACATCCATTCGTATAATCTCTAATAACGCTAATTTAATAGACCATATCTTGTATATTATTTAATCATGAATAATGAAATGAAGTTAATGCGACTTGACGAATCGGTCTATAAAAATGGCTTCACTGCATTAGAGCACCGTTATGAGAAATGTATTAGTTTTGAGGGAGATTATCTTGAATCATGAAGTGAAAAAACGAAAGAAGTTGTTTTTCCTTATCAGGCCGGAAACTTTTCACCTCAACCTCGAAGAAGGAAGATTTAATAAATTCGGAGTTTTCGGGCTCTCGATAATTGGTTCGTGCGATGTTGTAAGCGTCTCATTCATAGGCGTAAATAAAAGCCGCCACAGAATTGACATCTGAATATTCTGATTAAATTTCGGATGGATTTGCTTCCGGCAGAACAATTTTAATCGAACTGTCTTCCACAGCCATATGAGTGGTCTCAGTTACATCAAGATGCTCGTTAAGAAAAGTATCCTCGTTTGTCTCAAAAAACGGTGAGGCTAGAGTGGCTGGGTCGATGTCGACGACCATTTCGACAGAGGAGCACTTTTTTTTCCTGGACAAGTCATCGAATGAAATGGGCTGTGTCCGGTAAGAAACTGGTGGAAGATACTCATCATCGTTTTCATATCTTGTCATTCTACGACGAGGAATGATGAGGCTGGTGAGGGTCTCGATTCAGGATTAGAAGAAGAACACACAGGCTCACGATAGGATCTGAAAGGTGTCTCTTTATAATGCAGCCCAGATTTAGATTGATTTTGCGTTCTAATTCTAACCACAATTTCTAACCTAGGAGATTCATGATTAGATTCATCAAAAGTAGACGTTTCTGGTAATAAATCTTTCCTCCATTTACTAGATTAATTTGGGTTCCTGCTTACGTGTTCTTGGGTGATCGGAGAAATACGAAATTCATGTATAGCGCACTTATTGAGATCTTCAGGAGGGTTCCCAGAAATCGCGCCTGCATTCTTGTTTGTTTTTACCCATCATGTACACGATTTCATATCGATAGTCGCGAAGCTTGAATCTCCAATTACAACAATCGTGAAGATGAATCTTTTACTGGATGGAGCCATCTGAACGCTTGATGGTCGGTGACCACTAAGAAATTTTGCCCATAAAGATAATATCTGAAATGTCGTACATGGTTGACGACAGCCAGATATGCTCTTTCAGTGGCAGTGTAATTTCTTTTAGCTTTTGTTAGCAATCGTGACCCATATGCTACAAGTAAATCACCTCCCAACTTGTCCTGATAATGTATAGTTCCGATTGCATAATAATTGAGCCATTCTCAAATAATCATGATGGCATCTGTCAACTAAAAAGGCAGTCTTGGGCCCATCAGCGGGGTGCATTGGAATTTGATGGAATGCGCTGGCCAAATCAAAAACATACAAGTACTTAGCGCTGTTCAATCAGTGGACAATCTTGGTTATAATTGGCAGCGGATACGCATCTTCTATAGTCTTCGCATTTAAAACTTGAAAATCAATTTCAATTCGCCATTTTAGATACCCAGCAACATCTGGCTCTTTGAGAACAATCCGCAAGTGCAGATTGTATGGCGAATTCGATTCTCTAGTTATATCGAGTTTAAGCATTTTTCTTATTTGTCTTCTTACTTCCTGCTTATGAATCTGTGGGTCGCGACAATGTTTTGACACCAAAGTTACATCATCTATGGGGGGAATAGTATGCTGTACTAAGGTCTCGCCAGGGAACTCAAATAAAGAAAAAGATTCTTTTTTCTGTAAAAAGGATGGTGACTTAAAAAAGGACTGCTTGAAGTAAAGGAGCTGCAAAGCCGAACAAAGGAAGGATAAAACGAATAAAGTTGCAACAGAAAGGAAAACTAAAACTTTAGAGGATGCATGTTTTTCAGGTAAGGCGTTTAAAGAAAATAGAGCCTTGAAAGAAACACAGCCACACAAAAAAAATTGTGCGGATCTGGTAACAAGCCACACGTATTCTTTTGGATTTTAAGCGCTGAATTCAAATTCGGTATCAAAAATCACCCATCACGTCATGGTTGAGCCATAACCTCGAAAAATGACGAAAAATAATGCACTGAGGCAAATAAATTTCAAAATAATGCCAGTGATGCAAATTTTCACTTCAAAAACATGTCGACAACTGTGAAGGATCAACCCTTGCATGATATTAACTTATTTAACATAATTTTACCTAACAGAACCTGACCTCACCAGAGAGAAATAGAGTCACAATGCATTAGAAATATCAGTTGATAGAAACATGGCGCCCCCAACTCGCCCGTATACCCGTGATGGTCATTTGATTGATATATATATCGGTTTTAAATGCACTGTTCGATCCCGAAGCAAGCAATTTTGTGACAGATACGATCTGACAGATAAATGAGTCAATTTCGTGTCAAAGAATATTTATTTTTTTACAAAAAACTCAATAGTTGATATTTCAGCCAAAGAAGATTTTAAATTATAATTTAATAAAAAATTAATTTTTAACCAAAATAAGATTTTTATAATAAAATAGTTCAATTTTTAACAAACGATGAATTATCAACTAAGATTAAGAATCTTCAACCGAAACAATGAATTTTGAAGAAAGTAGTTCAACTTTTAACCAAAAAGTTGAATTTACAATCTAAGAAGATGTTTTTTTAACGAAAAATAAAATATTTGATATTACAAACAAAAAAAAGATTTTGTTTTAAATTAGAAACAGTTAAATTCATTCAACAAATACGAATTTTCAACGATATTCTTGAATTTTCAACTTAGAAAAATTAATTTTAAAACAAACAGTTAAATATTCAGTTTACAAACTAATTTAAAAAATTTTTTTTTACTAAAATAAATAAATTTTTACCTAGAGTTGAATTTTCTACCTAAAACGTTGAATTTTCAATTAAAATACGTAAATTCTCAACTAAAAGAAATTATTTTTCAACCAAACAATTTGATTTTTAACCAAATAGTTGAATTTTCAGTTAAAAAATTGAGTTTTAACCCAGAATGTAAATTTGCAACAAACATTATGAACCTTTAATAAAAAATAAATGATGAAGAAACAGTTAAATGTATATGAAGTATACTAATTTTCAACAAAATACTAGAATCCTTCACTAAAAAAATTAATTTTCAACTTAACAGTTTAATTTTCTGTCAAATAGTTAAATCTCGAGTTTAAAAAATTAATTTTAACCAAAAAAATATTTCCACAAAGAAATATCGTTTTCAACCAAAAAGACGTAATTTCAACTAAAATTTAGAATCTTTAACAAACAAAAATATATGAATTTTAAAGAAAGTAGTTCAAATTTTAACTCTTTCGTTTAAAAATTCAACTATTTTGTTGAACATTATTCCAATTTCGACAGAAACTTTCATCGGTTGAATTAAAAACTCGATTTTTAATTTGAAAATTTTTACTAATAAATTTCGCAATCAAAATTAATCTCTTTCGTTTAAAAATTCAACTATTTTCTTGAACATTATTCCATTTTCGACAGAAGCTGTCATCTTTGAAATGAAAAACTCGATTTTTAATTTGACCGGAAAAATATACACCTATAAAATATTTTCAAAATGTCAGCAGCTTACAATTAACAATTATTACAAGTTATTACAAAATCCAAATAACTTTGGATTTGATGAATAGTCCAGAATGGAAAAAGGATAGCTTAAAATAAATTATGATTCTTAAGTATGAGAAAGCTTTCAAAACTTTT
>NC_046664.1:106003831-106008807 GCF_010883055.1 Belonocnema kinseyi | reverse complement strand
CATAATATGCGGGAAAACCCTGATGAACAAAGTAAGTAACGAGATAATTCTAAAAGAATGTGGTGCAGAAGAGACGCTAGTAGACACATGGGAAAGAAATCGTTTAAGATGGTTCGGACACGTTGAAAGAATGCCAAACGAACGACTAACCAAACAAGTGTATCAAGGTAAAGTGAATGGCAGCGTGTCCAGAGGTAGACCGCGGAAAGAATGGTTAGAATGTATGAATGAGACCCTAGTTAGAAGAGACATAAGAAGTCACAGAAACACGAGAGCCTGCATGAAAAAATGCATGGACACAAAAGAAGCTAGAGAAGTATGCCAGGACAGGAAAGTATGGCGGCAAATAGTTAATAAAAATCGTGTCAGTAGAGTGAATGACGCCTGAAACAAAGACCTTGGCTACTAATGGACCCAAGTGGAGAACCTTACATAACGACTTCGTGAGGTTCTTCGCTTGGGGTGATTGCTAGAGAGATTGATCAGCAACTTGGGTCGGAGCAGTGTTGCGGAACGAAAGTATTATTTACTTAAATAGCACGAGAATTCTGAATCAATCTGAAAAATCTCTATCCCCTCCACACACTACTCCTTTCCCCTACCGAGCGAGTCACGCCTACCCCAAAAGGGAAATGGCTTAATGGTGTAATAATAATAATAAGGTATTAAGATAGGAGAACTCTCAGGTAAATGGAAAAAAGCAATTATCATACCAATATATAAAAGAAAAAGGGATAAAAGCAACTGCTATAATTACAGAGGGATCGGCTTATTAAGTACCGTAACTAAAATATATTCAAAAAGAATTATTCTTACGGTAATGAAAATAACAGAAGAAATTATATGGGAAGTCCAAAGTGGATTCATGCCACCCGTGACCTTTTTGAGATTGTCGAGTTTAGAAGGTCTGGTTTGTCCCAGGGCTGGCATTTATAACCTAGCCAAGAATAAAAAATCTGAAGTTCGGTGAGAAAATTTTTTTTGGAAAAGCACATTATTTTTCACCCAAATAGCGTAACTTAATTATTCCAAGTTTTATTCGATATGGGGAAATAGATAGACACATACGCGAAGGCAAGAAGGTCATCGGTAGAGCGGGGCCCATTTTCCGAAATAAAAACATATCAAGTAAAGCTAAAAGGGCGATACATAGTTCTATATTTATAACAATTTTACTGTACCTTAGCGAGATCTGCACCTAGCAAGAAAAATATAAGATTAAAATTAACGCGATCAACATGATATTTCTGCGCATTATATGCGGCAAAACACTTATTGAGATAGTAAGTGGCAGTGTGCCCAGAGGCAGACCGTGGAAACATTGGTTAGAATGAGTAATCAAGACCTTAATTCAAAGAGACATGGAAAACCGTAGAAACGCAACATCTTGCATAAAAAATGCACGGACGTGAAAGAAGCTCGAGAGGTATGTCAGGACAGAAATTTGTGTCGACAAATAGTTAAAAAAAAGTGTTTCCGTGGAGTGAATTACACCTGAAACAAAAGACCTTGGATACTAATAGGCTGGAGTGGACAGCCTCACATGATGACTTTGTGAGGGAGTTATAGATCAATCTAAAATTCTACGCTTCCTCCTCCATATTACTCCATTCCTCCCCGAGTGAGTCAGGCCTACCCCGCAAGGGAAATTGACTTATTGGTATAATAATAATTAGGGATACGGGACCACGGTTTATTTGTAGATTGCACATTGTACAACAACTGGAATACAGCTTCGCTTATCAACGAGCCTGAAGTTTGTCGTGCCCAGCGTAGCGATTACGGCAAATCATGCGAGTTGAGAATCATGCATTCAGAAGAATCTAAGTTGCGATGCGCAGTTGTAGAGAGAAGGGGTAGAACTGAGTTCAAATTTACTTGTCTGTGCCGTCAGTAATCGAGAAAACACCAGCTTAGATTCTTATGAACGAGCGTGTAAGTCACAAGTTCCGGCTCGGGTATTGGGAAACTTATTTTAAGAACAAAACAAAAATCTGCATTTATTTTGTTACGAAATAGAACAAGTGTAGTGAGTACGTTATAAAAAAATTGAGTTTTTTACGACAACCTAGTCCTAGTACTTAGTGTGCAGGTGGGTATCTGAAGCACTTTGTAACTACTATGTTCGTAGTTTAGGTAAAATGAACTGTTTTTAATAATATGCCCGTGTAGAAAAATGTAGTGGCGCTGTACTGTTTCTGCCTACTATCGGGAAGAAAACTATAGGCATCTGCCTTTGTAGCTTAACAACTCAGTTTAAAAAATGCTAGCGCAACAAAACATCAGTCATATAAAAGTCATAGAAATATAGTATTCTACGTAAATGAGCTTGAAGACGTTTATGTAAACATTTTGTTGTGCTTAGCAGACTGAAAAATGTAAAAAAAGTAAGGATTTTCGGGTAAATTTAAGAGAAATTTAAAAAAAAATAAAAATTGTTGCTTAAAAGTACTAAAATGTGCAACTATATTATCTTCAGTTCTAATACATATAATAAAGCGATTCGAACTGCAAACTGTAATGGATAGGCTCTGTATTTATTTTCAATCACACGAAAGGTTGTGTTAGATTTATTTTTTGTGAAAGTATCGATACTTTTGGGCATTTGTTTTTGTTGGAAAACAAGTGACAGAAAGCAGAAGGGGGGGGGGCCTTTTTTGTTTTACTGCCGACCGCTGGTGCCATTTTTCGACCCCTGGTTCTGAATGCTTGAATGGCACTTGGCCACAGGTCGAATAAAGGGACCGGCGGTCGGCAGTAAAACAAAAAAGGACCCCCCTGCTTTCTGTCACTTGTTTTCCAACAAAAAAATGTCGAGATTTTCGCAAAAAAATAAGACCAACATATCCTTCCGTGTGATTGAAAATAAATACCGAGCCTATCCATTACAGTTAGCAGTTTGAATCGCTTTAATATCTGTATTAGACCTGAAGATAATACAGTTGCACATTTTTTTACTTTTAAGCAACAATTTTTATTATTTTTTAAATTTATCAACTGCAACTGGTTTTCCTCATACTCATGAATTTTTTTAAATGTTTCCCTTCACCCCTTGTATAAGAAATAATGCTCTAAACATAACCTGAAAATACACACACACATACACATCAAATTTAGCAAAATGGAATGTTTTAAAAATTAACCCACAAAAAAAGAGTACCGGGACGCCCGTTAGCATGTTCGCTATCATTCCCCAGATTTTGAAGACAAAATCTGTATTGTTGTAGGAAAAAAGCCGAGAGAATCTAAAATTGAAAGAATCAATACAATTTCCTAAGTATCACAGATAGTAATTAAATTTAGGAAAATTAATTTTTTTTAATTAACACACAAAAAGAGTCCTGGGACGCCTGTTAGCATTTTCGTTATCATCCCTGCAATTTTTAAGACAAAATCTTTATTATTGTAGGAAAAAAGCCAAAGGAACCTAACACTGGCAAACTCAATAATTCTCTAAGTATTACATGCCCCTAGGAGCCCTGGAAATCAGAAAAAAATCGTAGAAATAAGATAAGGGTAAACGGTAAAGCCATTTTGAAAAAAAAATCAATTTTTTTAATGTAAAAATTAAAAGAAATTAACTTTCCTCGACAGTATCGTTGTAGTAACATGTTCTAATATTCAGCAAAGCAGAGAGCAGCTAAGGCAGTTTTCCTGCTCGGATTTTCCTTTGAGCTATTCTAGTGAGAAAAGAAAGAAGCGTCCGGTATTGCTATGACCAACAGTGATTTATTCAGGGGCGAAAACAACACATACAAAAACTAGTCTCAAGGATGGAAAGAGCGAACTAGAAGGTTGGTCGTGTGACAGAAAAAGTCTGGAAAGAAAGGTAGCTCTGCTACTCCAGGGTCTGTGAGCAATCATCTCGTCGACAAATTTATTGAGAATGAAGTTTCGCTCTTCCGGATTTCGGAGGTTTGGTTTCCGCCTCAAATCTAGCTTAATATCCTTTAGGCGCTTTCGTGTGCTCGGTTTAAACCCGACAGGAACACGCTGCTCATTCCATTTGAGCATAACTTCTAAATCCAAGCTCAGAACCGTCTCGCGGTCCTGACAACACGCCACTGGAATCAGCGTCCTACGAGCGGCACCGAATGTTGCCCAGTGTTTACGTAGCCATTTCAAGTCCTTGCGTGGCGATCTTATACTTCATTTTAAAAGTCATAGCGTCCTTTTCTAGTGGTTTTACTTCCTGGAGTTCCGGTAGACTCATTTGATTCTCAAATAAGTCATTTAAAAGTTTGAGAATGTATTCCGAAATAAATGGAAGGTTCAAGTGAAAATGCAGGTCAATGTTTCTGGCTAGAAGAGGAGCATTAGTAATCATTCTTATAATCTCGTTTTGAAATCATTGGATTTTTGGTATATTTGAGTTACTCGTGCTGCTCCAGACTGGGGCAGCATATAAAAGTATGGGTCTAATTATCATAGTGTATAGTAAGGTTTTATTTTTAATGTTTAGTTTACTGTTCCTGCAAAGCAGACAACAAAGTTTAGCCAGCATTTTTGTCCCTTTTTAATAGCATTATCAATGTGATTACTATGATTAAGTTTCAAATGTAGCATGAGGCCCCAATATTTGGCTAAACTTCTACGTTCGATTACAGAGCCACACAAAAAAAAGTGTGCGGATCTGGTAACAAGACACATGTATTCCTATGGATTTTGGGGCGCTAAATTCAAATTCGGTATCAAAAATCACGAATCACGTCATGGTTGAGCCATAACCTCAAAGAATGACGAAAAGTCATGCACTGAGGCAAATAAATTTCAAAATAATGCCAGTGATGCAAATTTTCACTTCAAAAACATGTCGACAACTGTGAAGGATCAACCCTGGCCTGATATTAACTTATTTAACATAATTTTACCTAACAGAACCTGACCTCACCAGAGAGAAATAGAGAGTCACAATGCATTAGAAATATCAGTTGATGGAAACATGGCGCCCCCTACTCGCCCGTATACCCGTGATG
>NC_046664.1:106000265-106003731 GCF_010883055.1 Belonocnema kinseyi | reverse complement strand
ACTTCTACAAACTAGGTTTTCGTAAGATATCTTGAATCGGATCTGATTTGGGAATCTACACAAGTTCATGTCTGAAAAGAAGAAAATTTTATGTTTTTTTGTTGGTAAATGAATCCTAATTCTGTTTAGGGGCCGTGCATACATTAAGTCATCCTTTTTGGTTGAAAATTCAATTGTTTTCTTGAAAATTCGTTTTTTGACTTGAAAATTCTTTTTTTTTGTAGAAATTTCATCTTTCTGGTTTAAAACTGGAAATATTTTATTAAAACTTCATCCTTATGATTAAAAACTAATCTGTTTCGGTTTCAAATTAACTTTTATGTTGAAAATTCACAATTTCGGGTTTGAAAATTTGTATTTTCGACTCAAAAATGCAGTAATTTTTTAGTTAAAGATTCGTAATTTCAGTTAAAAATTCATTCTATTTTTTAAAAATCAACTATTTTGTTGATAAATCGTTTTTTTAGTTAATTTTTTATTGTAAATTTAACTTTTGTTTATAAATGTATATTTTTAAATTAAAGTTTTAATTATTTGGTTGAAAATGCATGTATTTTGTTAAAAATTTGACTTTTTGGTAGAAAATTAATCCTCTGGGCTGAAAACTTAACCTTTTAATTGAAAAATGCATGAGATTTATCGAGAAGATGTATTTTTTGTGAGAAAATCGCGTTTTTTAAATAAAAATGCAACTGTTTGGAGGAAAATTAGTCTTTTTTAGTTGAAGATTCAAATATTTCATTAAAAATCTCAATTTTTTTATAAATTCAACTGTTTCTGATTTAAAATTAAATATTTTTTGGTTGAAATATGAATTATTAAATTATTTGTTAAAAATTAATTCATTAAGATTATAACTTCAACTTATTAGTTGAAAAGTAAACTATTTTCTTTAAAATTAATTGTTTTGGTTAAAGTTTCATAATATTAGGTGAAAAATCATCTCTTTTGCTTAAAATAAAACTACTTTGCTAAAAATTAGTTTTTTTTTGTTTAACGTTTATTTTTTCATTGATAAATTAACTATTTGGTTGAAAATGCAACTGTTTTTCATTTAAAGTTAAATATTTGGTTAAAATTTGAACTACTTTCTTTAAAATTCACATATTTTTGTTTGTTGAAGATTCATAATTTTAGTTGAAAATACGTCTTTTTGGTTGAAAACGATACTTCTTTGTGGAAATATTTTTTTGGTTAAAATTAATTTTTTAAACTGGAAATTTAACTATTTGGCAGAAAATTAAACTGTTAAGTTGAAAATTATTTTTTTTAGTTAAGGATTCCAGTATTTTGTTAAAAACTCGTATACTTCATATACATTTAACTGTTTCTTCATCATTTATTTTTTATTAAAGGTTCATAATCTTTGTTGAAAATTTATATTCTGGGTTAAAACTCAATTTTTTAACTGAAAATTTAACTATTTGGTTAAAAATCGAATTGTTTGGTTGAAGAATAATTTGTTTTAGTTGAGAATTTAAGTATTTTAATTGAAAATTCAACGTTTTAGGTAGAAAATTCAACTCTCTTGAAAGTTGCACTACTTTCTTTAAAATTCAGTTTGTTGGTTAAAGATTCATAATCTTACTTTTAGTTAAAAATTTATTTATTTTAGTGAACAAAAATTTTGTAATTATATTTTTAACTGAATATTTAACTGCTTATTTTAAAATTAATTTTTCTGAGTTGAGAATTCAAGAATATCGTTGAAAATTCGTATTTTTTGAATGAATTTAACTGTTTCTAATTTAAAACAAAATCTTTTTTTGTTTGTAATATCAAATATTAGATTTTTCGTTAAAAATCATCTTCTTATATTGTAAATTCAACTTTTTGGTTGAAAGTTGAACTAATTCCTTCAAAATTATTCTTTTTGGTTAAAGATTCATCATCACAGTTTAAACTTATTTTTTTTTTTTTTTTTTTAAATTTATATTCTGGGTTAAAACTCAATTTCTTTACTTAAAAATTTAACCATTTGGTTAAAAATTGAACTAAAATTAGTTAAAAATTTATTTATTTTAGTGAAATTTTTTTTAATTAGTTTTTTAACTGAATATTTAACTGTTTGTTTTAAAATTAATTTTTCTAAGTTGAGAATTCAAGAATATCGTTGAAAATTCGTATTTTTTGAATGAATTTAACTGTTTCTAATTTAAAACAAAATCTTTTTTTGTTTGTAATATCAAATATTAGATTTTTCGTTGAAAAATCATCTTCTTAAATTGTAAATTCAACTTTTTGGTTGAAAGTTGAATTACTTTCTTCAAAATTCATTGTTTCGGTTGAAGATTCTTAATCTTAGTTGAAAATTCATCGTTTGTTAGAAATTGAACTATTTTATTTAAAAATCTTATTTTGGTTAAAAATTAATTTTTTATTAAATTATAATTTAAAATCTGCTTTGGCTGAAATATCAACCTTTGCGTTTTTGTAAAAAATTGATATTCTTTGATTGAAAATTCCACTCTTTGGTTGAAAGTTAAACTACTTTCTTCATAATTCATCTTTTTTGTTGAAAATTTATATTCTGGGTTATAACCCAATTTTTTAAATGAAAATTTAACTATTTGGATAAAAATTGAATTGTTTGGTTGAAAAATAATTTGTTTTAGTTGAGAATTCAAGTATTTTGTTGAAAATTCAACTTGTTGGTTGAAAGTTGAACTAATTTCTTTAAAATTCATTTTATTTGTAAAAGATTCGTAATCTTACAATTAGTTCAAAATTAATTTCCTTTGTTGAAAAATCTTCTTTTTTTTCATTAATTTTTTTAACTGAATATTCAACTGTTTGTTTTTCAAATTACTTTTTCTTAGTAGAGAATTTAAGTATTTCGTTAAAAATTCGTATTCTTTTAATGAATTTAACTGTTTCTAATTTAAAACCTAAAACATCTGAATTGCTGTTCGAAATAGACGAGTGTTCATCAATATAGTTGATTTTGCTACCCAAAAAAGATGACTTTTTAGGAAAATGTAGATAAAATTAACATAAGTAAAAAATTAATCTGGAAAATTCCGGGTTTTTTTCTAAACTCTAAGGTACTTCTTGGTGTTCAAAAATCTGGGCTATAGTTCTCGGTTTTCCCAGTCAGTGACCATCCGACTTGAAGTTGTACATTTCTTTAATTTTTTGTCACTTAAAATATGTGGTTGACTTTCTTTTTTTAAGTCAAATATTTAGGGGTTAATGTTGATAATCCAACGATTTTTCGATCGCACCTGGTGTGATAATTCTGAAAAAAGAACCTGAAAACAATGATGAGGAGAGTGGAGCTGAAAGGTAAACATAGAAACATAACCTACAATTTCTTGAGGTATTTGCAGATTTGCTTAATCTGGCATCGAACACTAAAATACCAACCATCTCTATTCTAATTTCTAAATCTGCCTGAGTTAAAGCCGATATCAGGTTGTGTGCGTGCGATATACCTACGATGGCCACGCGACGCATACATGTTAAG
>NC_046664.1:105995523-106000165 GCF_010883055.1 Belonocnema kinseyi | reverse complement strand
ATTTAAAGTGTCCCAGAAGGCGTCTTTTACTTCTCTAGGATCACTATCAACCGGCGCGTAGCATGCTATGATAAATAGTCTTCTGATTCCTACTTTTATTCTGGCCCACAGCAGTCTGGGAGACACGAAACCATGGTCTCCGAGATGCTGCTTTGCTCTTTCATTCAAAATCAGACCTACTCCTTGTTTACCATGTGACCATATTTCAAATCCGCCTTTCAACACGCCGTCTTTTGTGTCTTTAGTTTCGCATCCCTTTTTCTTTGTTTCGGGCACACATAAAATATCTAGTTTCTTCACGTCACCCAGTCTCCATTCGTCGCCTGAAACATGACCTTTAGATTTTCCGTGCGCATGCCTTTTGTCATTAAAAGTTCCAGTCCTTTCCGAGGCTATTTTGTAGTTTGTATTATTCATTGTTTAGATTATACGCCCAACTCACACCTTTATGCAATAAGTTTATCTCCTGAGTCGAAATCATGTCAAAGTTAAGTATCAAATCCTCATATGGTGGAGATTGTAGTTCTAACGTCAGTCCCACCAAAAACTTCAGTTAATAAGGGAGGGCTGGGAGAGGGGGGGGGGGTAGAACTGGAACCGAGAGAGTCGTCTTGGGTTTGTGTTTTTGTTTTCATGCTGAGAAGGTAACCAGCCTTCAGCAGCGTTGTGATACATGGAAGTTAGTATAGTTTGTAGGTTTAAATTTCCTTTGTTTTCTTTCTTTTATCGTGAAATTATAATGAATTGCTATGAATTACTTATCTTTAAGTACGTTTCCGGATTTCCTAGTAACTGCATATCGAAGCACAATTTTAAGAAAGTGCATTTATACCCAATTGAAAATGTTCTATTTTGCTTTTTCCCAAACCGAGTATATAAAAGACCGCTCTCTTTCATAGTTGCCACGAAACTGTTATGGAAAATACAAGATAATGTAAGAGTCGACTTACGACTACGTCATATCCGAGAGTCGTTAAAATCGTCATGTTTAAGGTTCTCCGAAAACACATAAATACACACATATATATATTGAAAGTTAAGAAAATTTAAATTGTAATGTGCAAAATTGAAGAAATATAAAATGTAAATCCAGAAAAAGAATAGAAAAAAAAACTAAAAAGACCAATTTTGAAGAAATATTCAAATCCGAATCACAGCCAAAAACAGGTATTTTCGATAAAACAGTTGAATTTTCAACAATATATACAGATTTTCACTTGAGAAGAAAATGTCAACCAACTAAAACAGATCAATTTTCAACCAGACATTTGTACCCCCAATTAAAAGAATTGATTTTCCACCGAACAAAAAGAATTTTTAAACGAAAAGGATCAATGTTGACAGAATTGTCGAATTTTGAAGAAAATGATTCAGTTTTGAGCCAAGTAATATAATTTTTGACAAAAAAAAAGAACCATTAACAACAAATTTTATTGTAGGCGTCGCCTACAATATATATAAATTTATCAATTCGCACAACCTGTGAGGTATGCATCGGGTTCTATAGCGCAGTGTGGTATCCATAGCTTCATCTCCCAATAATTCCTGAAAAGAGTATCTTAATGTGTCCAGTATCCCGTCTGGACCATATAGCATTTCACCCTCACTATTCCTTATTCTGACGAACTCTGTACTTTTACTTCTCTTGATCCGTTTTGAAAACAGTTTTCTGCTTCCTTCGAAGTCGTTTTGCACTTTCTGACCCTAAGTGATTAAAATGATTCATTAATTCTAATTTTTTATAAATATAATGATTTTTCACTGGGGAAAACAACTGATAGTACCATACATATCCATAAGCGTAAAAAGCTACGCAGTATAGAGGTTAATTTTCAATATAATATTTTAGCCCCTCTGAAATGTAGTCTCTGAAGACAATGGATAGTATTTTTAGCCTGATTGGGTCAATTTTTTTTCTCAATATATGTTAGCATCAGTTCCACTTCACGGATTTCTTTAAATCTCTACGTTTCGAGATAAATAGATAACAATTGTGCACTCAAAAAATATCGTAGCATGCGTATTTTTTGTTCAAATCGTAAAAAATAGCATTGAAAATAAACAAATTCATTTTTTAGAAAAACGGCACAAGATGTAATAAAATTTAATAAAGAAATTGTTTTTTATAGGATGCGCATTTTTTAAATTATAAAAACAATACAATAAAAATACTTTTATTTCAATACCAATGCATGTTACGAATTGTGATAATAAACATTTATTGAAATGTTATATTTTTTAGGGTAGCTGAAAATAAAAATTAATACAAAATAAAGTACAAATATTAAAGTAATCATGTAAAATAAAATTTGTACTTCATTTTGCAATATCTGAATAAGCAGTCCGAGACCGAGATACGCAAATAATTATCATATACATTTGATATAACCGAGTTCAACTCAATGTAAAAAAATTCGCAGGTTCCACAAAATCTAGTGCGAAGCACGAAATATTTGATGAGAATGTGTTCGTTAAAACCGGATGGGCTTTAACAACAGAGAATTCACAATCACAAAATGATAGTTGTCGATGGTTTGACTTTTAATTTTAAAAGGTCTGCATAAATGTGGAGGAAGTACAAAGAGCGACTGCCAGTGCGAGGTAACTACGTTATCGAGTGTGAAGCTGGAGATAAATATATTATCGAGCGCGAAGCGCGAGATCCAACAGACTAGCGCCGTAGTCGCGCTGAAACTTGCGAACGAAGCCAGCCGTGCGCAATTCGCGCGATGAGAATGTGCCCGTACGACAGGCAGATTTTTACATTCTCATCCTAATAAGAAGATATTGGCTTTATGCGAAAAATGTCTTTCGCGGATTCCATTAAATGTCGACGTTTTGAGACCCCCTGAGTCAGAACAAATAGTTTTTACGTTGGTTTTTGAAAATTTTTGAGACCACTTTTTTTAATGTTTGAAAATTCTTTCGACAGCTTTTTATAGTAGACCAAAATACGAACAATTTACCTCACTTACTTTTTTTGATAATATAAAAATTATTAAATTTATAGCATTTTCAAAATAAAAAAAAAACGAAAATGAATATTTGCAGCTAAAAAAAGCGAGGCATGGGAAAATGTCAGAAAAAGATAAACGTTAATTTTTCAATGCCCTACAAGATTCTCTAAACAAATTGTTGAATTTTGATTTAAAAAACCAAAAATTCAAATTTTGATCGCAAAAAAAACAAATGAAAAAGCAATAATTCCATTTTGTGGAAAACAAAACAAGATACGAACAGAAATAGATTTTCAAAAACTGTGCACCTAAAAAAGAGTAGCAAATTTTTCAGGAATTACTTTTTTGTAGGATAAGTAATTTTTGGTTTGTTTTTGAAGAAGAACATTGAAAATAAGAAAATTATATTTGAGTACAACGATACAAGGTACGTGAATGAGTGGAACAAATTTTATTCAAGCAAAAAAAATTTACAAATTTTCTACGAATATTTTTTCGATAGAAAGCGTAGTTTGTCTTTCAATCGTAAAAAACAAGATTAAAAAAAATAATAAATAAAAACAAGGCAATTACAATAAGACTGTTTCAATTTCCATGAATATTATAAATTGTTACAAAATAAATTTATTTAAATGATACATGTTTTAGCGCAGCTAAGTAGAAAATATAACGTAAAATAAGAAACAAATATTAAAGTAATCATGATCAATTCAATTTGTACTTTATTTTGCAAAATCTTTATACCCAATACAAGGCAGAGGTGAATAAAAAATGTATTATATTTGATATAATCTGAGAAAAATACAAAGTCCGAGCGAGTAGCGCAAGGTCAATACAAAATCTAGCACGAAGCGCGAGAACCAAAAATCGCGTACCTTAGGCGCGCTCAAACTTGCAATATACATTTATTGAAATAATACATTTTTCAGGATAGCTGTGAAGAAATATTAATGCAAAATAAGGAACAAATATTAAGATAATCACAAAAACACAAACCCAAGACAACTCTCTTGGCTCCAGTTCTACCACCTCCTCTCCCAACCCTCCCTTATTAACTGAAGTTTTTGGTGGGACTAACGTTAGGACTACAATCTCCACCATATGACGATTTGATACTTAACTTTGACATGATTTCGACTCATCAAATAAACTTATTGCATAAAGGTGTTAGTTGGGCGTATAATCTAAACAATGAATAATACAAACTACAAAATAACCTCGGAAAGGACTGGAACTTTTAATGACAAAAGGCATGCACACGGAAAATCTAAAGGTCATGTTTCAGGCGACTAATGGAGACTGGGTGTTTGGAATGCTAGGGGAGTAAATGATCGAAAGGTAAAAGAATTGCATGAAACTATGGACGTGAAGAAACTAGACATTTCATGTGTATCTGAGTGTATCTGAAACAAAGAAAAAGGGATGCGAAACCTAAGACATAAAAAACGGCGTGTTGAAAGGCGGATTTGAAATATGGTCACATGGTAAACAAGGAGTAGGTCTGATTTTGAATGAAAGAGCAAAGCAGCATCTCGGAGACCATGGTTTCGCGTCTCCCAGACTGCTGTGGGCTAGAATGAAAGTAGGAATCAGAAGACTATTTATCATAGCATGCTACGCGCCGGTTAATAGTGATCCTAGAGAAGTAAAAGACGCCTTCTGGGACACTTTAAATGACACAATAA
>NC_046664.1:105990374-105995423 GCF_010883055.1 Belonocnema kinseyi | reverse complement strand
AACTTGTTCAATTCTCTCATCATTTAATAAAATATTGCATAGTGTTTTCTCACTCTTTCCTTCGAACACCATAGTTTCTGTTTTATTTGCGTTAATTTTGAGTCCCATGCTCTTCATGCTTGCATCTAGTTTATCTTTGCTTCTGTAATTATCGCACTCGCTTTTATCTCCCTTTCTCTTGTATATTGGTACGATCATAGCTTCTTTCCAATCGTCTGGGACGTCTTCCATCTCGAAACATAAATTTATTGTTGAAGGGTTATTTATCTCATGCAAAAGATAAACATTAAACAGCTTGTTCAATATATAAACTCAATTTATTCAAAGTAAAAATAAAATGTCATATAAGTAAAAAAAATCTTGAGGCTAAGCATTAGGCTCTCAAGACTGTCCGGTTCGGTATATTTCTAAGGACTGACCGTGTATCCCTCATCGCCAATGGGTTGTCCTCAATAAAACTGTACCTTCGTCCATTACTGCTAGAAAAGTGGGAAAAGAGACATTTTCCCAAATTACAGATACGTGTCCGAAGAAGGTTTCTTAAGCTTACGTCTGAACATCGAGGAAAAGCACTTAAGGTGCCATAAATACGAGCACATCTTTCCTGTGTCTATAAGAACGATTTTACGGAAATATATTTAAAATATTCTATGCTACATTCAACACTCCCACTTATTTTAAAGTATCTCGAATATTCAACTGTTCGCGCAGAAAACAAAACTGTTGCTTAGGTATCGGCTTTGTGAAGATATCGGCTAATCGATGCTTCGATTGAACATAGTAAATCTCAATTTCTTTTCGGTTTATAACGTCGCGTACAAAATGATACCTCACATCTATGTGCTTTGAGCGTTTATGAAACTCCGTGTTGCTAGCTAGTTTTATCGCGGATTGATTGTCGACATACAATGGAATACTTTTAACAGGAATTTTTAAATCTGTCATCATTTGGCGCAGCCAAATTGCTTCTTTCGTGCCGTGCGTTAAGGCAATGTACTCTGCTTCGGCGGTAGACAATGCCACGACACTTTGCCGTTGGCTAGACCAACAAATTGGTCCGCCGTTAAATATAAAGACAAACCCGCTTCTCGATCTACGCGTTTCTATGCATCCAGCATAATATGCGTCAGAGTAAGCTAAGAGTTTGAAATTACTTCCACTATTTCCTAAAATTATACTGTAATTACGCGTGACTATCAAATAACGAATAATACGTTTGACAGCTTGCCAATGCTTTTCATCATATGCGTTTAGGAATTGACTCGCGTAATTTACCGCATATTCGATGTCGGGGCGACAGACTCTAGCTGCGAATAAGAGTGAACCAACTGCCTCACGATAAGGAATGTTTTCCATGTTTTCTTCGCTTACGTTGTTTTTCTTTAAGTAAGATCCGGGCTCCGCGGGAACACTGATAGGATTTAGATCGCGCATTGCAAATTTATCGCAGATTTTACAAATGTAACTAGATTGACTAATTTTAATAATGCGCTTAGCACGATCGCGTACTATTTCCATACCTACAAATTCGTTTGGTTCGTTAACCGTTATTTCAAAGGTTCTTTTTAAATATAATATAACTCGGGCAATAACGTTCTTACATTTGCAAATTATTAATCCGTCATCGATATAAAGCGCTAAATATACTATCAAATTGACAATCTTGCCAACAAAATCACACTTATCGCTTTGAATGTTTCTAAAACTGAATTCACGCAAAAATAAAACAAACCTTTCATGCCAACAGCGTGGTGACTGCTTCAGTCCGTAGAGACTACGCCGTAGTCTGCAAACTAAATAGCGATCTATCGGGTTCAATTGCATTCTGTCGCGTAATTGGCGACCTGCGTGCTGTGGTGCTTCAGCAGCTTCTTGATCAACTCGCTGATTTTCTCCGATTTGTCGTTGATGGTTATCATCCTCTCCTGCAGCAGCTGCTTGATTATCGGGGACTGTGGCATCAACAGCTTGTTGATGATTAACGACATCCTCAATCAAACCAAAATCAAGAGTGCAGTGATAGACCTTCCCTTCTTTCTGTACATCGATTACTGGCATTTCCTCGTTGAAATCCACATCGCTGCTTACATGGATTTTTCGTGTTTCTCCATCCCAAAGTCTGTAATTTTTCGATTCACCATCGTAGCCAACAAAAGTGAACTTTTTTCTCTTAGGCTCGAGCTTGCGACGTTTTTCTTTCGGCGTGTTCAAGTATGCGTTTACACCATACACGCGCAGATGTTTTATTTCTGGCTTGTGACCGAAAAACTTTTCAAATGGAGTGAGCGATTCTTCATGCTTGAAAATTACCCTATTTAATATGTAGCACGCAGTACTAATAGCCTCGGGCCAAAGTTGAATATTCACCTCACTATTTATCAGCATCGTTCGCGCACTCTCGACGATAGTTCGCATCTCGCGCTCTGCACGTCCATTTTGCTCGTGAATATAAGGTGATGAAAATTCATGAACAATACCTCTAGTTGTTGTATGCTTCTTAAACTCTTCAGAAGTATATTCGCGGCCGTTATCAGATCGCAAAACTTTAATTTTGTTGCCAGTCTGCGTATTGACAAAACTTTCAAAATCCTTAAATTTTTCAAACACCTCGGATTTAAGTCTCAAAAAGTAGACTTTTCTATAACCTGAGCATTCATCTTTAAACAACAAATAATAACGCGAGCCTCGCGGAGATTCGACGTTGACTGGTCCGCATACATCTGTATGTATTTTCTCTCCAGGCTTGAAGTTATACACAATTTTAACAATTGGATGCGGCTTGCGAGTTTGTTTTCCGAATACGCAAGACTCACAGAAAAAATCACTATTTTTTCCGGCACTTAAATCACGATCAGCGAGCAATTTGTTTGTATTTATCACTGCACGAAAATTAACATGTCCAAGTCTATCATGCCAAACCTTTAGCATATTTTGTTTCGACTCAACCACATTGCACTTTTCGGGAACTTCAACTTCAAAATTCATTTTAAAAAGGCTGCCGTGTCTCGAGCCTCGCGACATCAAATTTCCGCTTTTATCGCGCACTTCACAGTTGTCTTGATATGAGTGAAACGAAAATTGTTTATTATTTATTTTACCAATCTAAAATAAATTTCGTCGAAGTTCCGGCACTAATAATACCTTTTTAAGTTCACGTAAAACTGTTTTACCGCTCATTTGCTCGCGAATGATCACTGTGCCTTCGCCGATCACTGGCAAAACTTTACCGTCAGCAATTTTCACTAATTTAGCACTGCTTGACTCGTTGAATTCTGTGAAAAATTCTCTCCGATACGTCATGTGCATGCTTGCACCTGAGTCCGCTAGCCACAAATTCTCGTCACTCGCGGTAGTTTTCGAATATAAAACACTTACATCGCTGATGTATGCGGCGGCTAGATATGACGGTTCTGTTTGTTTTGAATTTTCACTTTTATCTATTTTATTGGGACACTCTCGCGCCCAATGGCCCTTTTGTTTGAACACAGCACATTTTGTGCGCTTCTTGATTTCTTCAAAGTTTCTTTTTTTCTTGTTTTTCGGTTTCGTACTCCTGTAATGCAATATCTTTTGCATTATGGCTTGAAGAACCATATAACGATGCGATTTTATTCCAGATCTCTTTCGGTGTTCTGCAATTCTGCAGACTCTCATGCAGAGAGTGCTCAACGGAGCCAAGAAGAATCACAGCTGCTTGTGATTGCGCTTGCTCCCAGCGAAGCCAATCATCCTTCTTCGTATCCTTGTCGGGCTCAGCTTCATTCCCGACGACGGCATCTGCGATTCCTTTTGCTTCGAGGACGAACTCAATACCGAACTTCCACATAGAGTAGTTGTTCCCGTTTAGCTTAACAAGATTAAAACTTTCCTTATCGGCCATGATAAAGCAGTTTTTTTTCGAATAACTAAACAAAAACACCACTCTTTACTACACAACACTTGTATCGCGACGTCTGCTGGACGACATGTGCCGTATACTTCTAAACAAATTCAATTCGCGCAGTGGAAGCGTGCTGGCCCTATAACCTGTTGAAGGGTTATTTATCTCATGCAAAAGATAAACATTAAACAGCTTGTTCAATATATAAACTGAATTTATTCAAAGTAAAAATAAAATGTCATATAAGTAAAAAAAATCTTGAGGCTAAGAATTATGCTCTCAAGACTGTTCGGTTCGGTATATTTCTAAGGACTGACCGTGTATCCCCCATCGTCGATGGGTCTTCCTCACTAAAACTGCACCCTCGTCTATTACTGCTAGAAAAGTGGGAAAAGAGACATTTTCCCAAATTACAGACACGTGTCCGAAGAAGCTTTCTTAAGCTTACGTCTGAGCATCGAGGAAAAGCACTTAAGGTGCCATAAACCGTCTTAATTACCTTATTGAGGTACAGGCTAGGGTAGATAACTAAAGGACGAGCACATCTTTCCTGTATCTATAAGAACGATTCTATGGAAATACATTTAAAATATTCTATGCTATATTCAATATTTATTAATTCGCACAGTCTATGTGGTATGCACGCGCCACCGTGTTTAAGCATTTCAGCGTTAATACCGTCTACCCCGGCAGCCTTACCGTTTTTCAAGTTCTTAATTATATCCCTAACCTCAGTGACACAGACTTTTTCAATTGAGTTTTCCATCGCATCGTGTTTAACATCGCAGTTGTGGTGTCCTATAGCTTCATCTCCGAATTGTCTCCTAAAATAGTCTCTGAAAGCCTCTAGTATTCCGTCTATCTCATATACCATTTCCTCCTTGCTAAGACCTGCGATGTTTAAAGTTCTCTTGTACGCTTCTCTTTTTGCTTTTTGGGCAGCCTGAATTTCATCATTCCACCACGCATCACCAGAAATTCTTCCTGCAATGCGGTACCACACACTTCGATTGTACATCTAACAACGATATCCCGTAACATTGTCCAGGCGCCCTCTAAATCTTTGCTTTTTATACGGTCCTTCCATGTAGCCCTATCTATGCTTTCGATTATCTTATTTTGGAAAACTATTTACACATCCGGTTTCTGTAGGTTCTCAATTTTGATTC
>NC_046664.1:105973522-105990274 GCF_010883055.1 Belonocnema kinseyi | reverse complement strand
GAATCAAAATTGAGAACCTACAGAAACCGGATGTGTAAATAGTTTTCCAAAATAAGATAATCGAAAGCATAGATAGGGCTACATGGAAGGACCGTATAAAAAACAAAGATTTAGAGGGCGTCTGGACAATGTTACGGGATATCCTTGTTAGATGTCCAATCGAAGTGTGTGGTACCGCAGTTGTAGGAAGAATGTCTGGTGATGCGTGGTGGAATGGTGTAATTCAGGCTGCCCAAAAAGCAAAAAGAGAAGCGTACAAGAGAACTTTGAACATCGCAGGTCTTAGCAATGAAGAAAGAAATAGACGTAGAAATGATTATAGACGCGAAAACAGGATACCTAAACGATTAGTTAAAGAAAGTAAAGATACAATTAGAGCAGAAGAAGAGATAAAAATACAAAAATACTTTGAAGGAAGCAGAAAACTACTTTATAAAAAAATGAAAGGAAACAAAAGTACATAAATTGTCAACATTAGAAATAGTAGGGGGAAATGGTATATAATGCAGACGGAATACTAGAGGCTTTCAGAGACTATTTTAGGAGATAATTCGGAGACGAAGCTATATGACACCACAACTGCGATGTTGAACGCGATGCGATGGAAAACTCAATTGAGAAAGTCTGTCTCACTGAGGTTAGGGATATAATTAAGAACTTGAAAAACGGTAAGGCTGCCGGGGTAGACGGTATCAACGCTGAAATGTTTAAACACGGTGGCGCGTGCATACCACATAGACTGTGCGAATTGATAAGGAAGGTCATGTACGGATCAAATATTTAGCTTAAGGCAAATGACAGAAAAAAGTTTGAGAGTAGGAGAAAAAGTTTTCTGTGCATTTGTTGACCTAGAAAAAGCTTTTGACAAGGTAGATAGAAGTAAACTTTGGGAAGTCCTGAAAGAGTATGGAGTCAATGGATGGATCCTACAAGCTATACAAACAATATATACAGGTAGCAAAGCGAGTGTAAGAGTGAATGGGAAACTGAGTGACTGTTTCGATATGATTCAAGGAGTTAGACAAGGATACGTTATGTCTTCATGGTTATTTATATTATTTATGGACAAGTGTTTAAGAATGGCTCTCTTCGATGAAGAGGGTGTGGATCTCTAAACAGTAAGGGTACGTGGGTTAGCGTTCGCAGATGATAAGGTTGTTATGGTAGAGTCTATCGAAGACCTACAAAGAATGTTGAATAAACTAGATGCGAGCATGAAGAGCATGGGCCTCAAAATTAACGCAAATAAAACAAAAACTATCGTGTTCGAAGGAAAGATTGAGAAAACACTATGCAATATTTTATTAAATGATGAGAGAATTGAACAAGTTGATAGGTTCGTATACCTTGGTAGCTTATTTACTAAGGACGGGAAGATAGAAGAGGAATTAGATAGACGAATGAATGAAGGTAAGAAGGTTATTGATAGAGCAGGTCCCCTTATCAGAAGTAAAAATATATCAAATAAAGCTAAAATGGCAATACATAATTCTATATTTGTACCGACTATACTATACGGTAGCGAGACATGGACATGTCAAGAAAAAGATAAGAGTAAAATTAACGCAATTGACATGAGATTCATGCGCATAAGATGCGGGAAAACCCTGATGGACAAAGTAAGTAACGAGATAATTCTAAAAGAATGTGGTGCAGAAGAGACGCTAGTAAACACATGGGAAAGAAATCGGTTAAGATGGTTCGGACATGTTGAGAGAATGCCAAATAAAGGATTAACAAAGCAAGTGTATCAAGGTAAAGTAAATGGCAGCGTGCCCAGAGAGCCTGCATGAAAAAATGCATGGACATAAAAGAAGCTAGAGAAGTAAGCCAGGATAGAAAAGTATGGCGGCAAATAGTTAATAAAAAGAGTGTCAGTAGAGTGAATGACGCCTCAAACAAAAGACCTTGGCCACTAATGGACCCAAGTAGGGAACCTTACATAACGACTTCGTGAGGTTCTTCGCTTGGGGTGATTGTTAGAGAGATTGATCAGCAACCTGGGTCCGAGCAGTGTTGCGGAACGAACGTGTTATTTACTTGAATAGCACAAGAATTCTGGATCAATCTGAAAAATCTCTATCCCTTCCACACACTACTCCTTTCCCCTACCGAGTGAGTGACGCCTACCCCGAAAGGGAAATGGCTTAATGGTGCAATAATAATAATAATAATAATGAAAAATAATATTTTTACTTTATTGTGCAATATATAGATAAGCAGCCAGTGACCAAGGCCCACAAATAATTATGATATACATTTAATATAATAGAATTTAAGATAATACAGAAAAGTTCGCGCTCTGGATGTACGTATTTTAATCGAATGCGAAACACTAGAGACGTGATAAAAATGTGTTCGGTAAACCCGAAGAAGCTGTAACCCTAGAAATCCACACATATTTAAGCACTCATCGAGACCACACTGGGGTTCAGTGGCCCCAATTAAGTTTAAGATGTGCCCTATGCCCCGCAAAATTATTTTTGTAAACAGTGATGGTCATAATCTTTTCTCGGAGATGTTTAGAGTATCTTAGGAACAAAAGTATTTTAAAAAAATGTATATACTTTATAAACATTTTTTTGCAAAAAGAGTCCGAAGAAAAAAGCGTAAAATTACGGAAATAGAGTTAAATTAAAAATTTTTTTTGCTTCTGTTTTTCTTCAATTTTTTCTAGGGTCACAAGGATTAAATGTTGGAGAATCAGAAAAAAATATGCCACTTTAATTCCTTTTAAAAAGGTAAAAAGGAACAATCTATATTGTTTGGTTTTTTTTTTTAGTTTTTTAATTTATAAATGTTATTCGTGCGCAGACGCATAGTCAGTGCAGCGACTCGACCGGTGATTATTACACATCGCAGATTGTCTAGAAGCGCAGCAAACCCGAGTTTTACGGTCGCTTTCTTGCAAGCACAGTGCGCATCTCACTTTTCCTTCTTGCCAATGCATGTGTACAACTTCTGAAACATGGTCAATGTGTAAAAGGGCAGCTATGGATTTCTTGACCGATTTCCGCATTTAAACCTTTTTAAGGCTTTCTTGAAGGGGTGGAATGATTGGTGCCAGCGATATTTTTCTCAGAAGAGTCCGGCGGTTTAATTTTGGTTTATTAACGTTGCACAAGTATAATAGCGCATTCGTTTATTCTGCACTGGTGTACTTCAAGAGCATCCCGTTCGCTCCTTCTTACTTCTTTCTTGTCACTCCAACCTGCTTGGATGCAGATCGGAGTGCACCAGTGCAGGATAACCGAATACGCTATAAGATCATTGCATTAATTGCAGCGTGATCCATCATTGCGAAGAAGATCCTCATAGGCCATTGCCTAGTTTTACTTACCACGGAATACTTGTGGCAGAGCTGATCGAATAAATCAGTACCGCTGTTTTTTTTTTAATCCTGTTTTTCTGTTGATGGACCCATCTACAATCCAAGATGATAAAAGAAGAACTATCTTGTTCTTCTTCGGGGTGTAGAAAACCAGTGTCATGCCCAGAACATATCCAAAGCGTTCATAGCAGTATTTCATAAAATAACGCAAAATAATGTAGTTTTATATTAAATGAATAATATAAAGTTTATTTTTGTGTGATATTAACGATTCAATTACATGAAAGTATAGATCACAGAATTTTTGAGAGATTTTAAGTTTTATTATGAGAAGAATTATACAACAGTATAATGTAAAATGAGAAACGCTAAGAACGTCAACATTGCCAGAGCTGCAGTTTGAAGCCATGTCCTCCACCCAGGTGGAAAAATTACATATAGTTTATATATAGTGTGAATTTTTATATATAATATTCATTTGTTTTATATAAAAAAAATGTATAAAACAAATGAATACAATATATAATACTTCACACTATATATAAACTATATATAATATTTCCGCCTGGGCGCACAAACTTTAACATTTTTAAATTTCGATTAATATAGTTGGACTTCAGAAAATATTTAAATATATAGCTTAGTTTTACATTTTTGATTTTATTCCTTAAATTGCAACCTTATTCAATTCAATAGATTTTATATAAATTTTATTTGTAAGTTTTTAATGATCAATTTTTCACAACTTTAAAATAATGAAAACTAAATAATTTCGGGTTTTAAGGTCACACCATTTTTGATACAAAAATTATCCAATGCTTTTATTTACTTCCTCTAAATTTTTAAGCCCGTTTATTAATCAAATGTTAAAATAAGAAATTTCGATGAAACGGGGACCAGATATTTTTTGAACGCCCTGGCGTAATCGTACTTCAACATTATAGCCGAGATTTTTTTATCGATATTCTAACTGTTAAGTTAGTCCTGAGTTATCGCAAGTCACATTTCGATTAGTGCCATGAATCGGGGTTGATAAGAGTCTGAACGTCGTAGGCAGGAACTGATTCGTTAGGACCTGGCTGCACTTTTCCGACATATAGGGTCACATTCTTCATATAAAAAGTTTTTGAATCATTTAGCATCATGATTTTGAATCCATATTTATCAGGTTTAGATTTAATATACATCTTATAGGAGCAACGTCCGCGAAATCCGAGGAGCTGTTCATCAATTGTGCAATATTCATATACAATAATCATATAATATATAATACACTATTTTTAAAGTCATATTCCATTAAAAATGTGTTTTTTACACATAATTTTTCTCATAAGGAAACACTTGGGCCCAATGGCCCCCACTCACATCCTCAGACACCTAAAACCAATTTACATTGGGTCGACACATCGATATCGACCTTTGCCTGAAAGGGACACTTGAATGAAAAAGCGTTGGGGTCTAATGGCCCCCAGTGTGGATTTCTTGGGTTAACTAAAGACAATTCACGACGGAAGTACATAGACTGCAAGCATGAAGCGCGAAATCCGACAGACGCTGCCTTATGCATGCTGAAGCTTGTGAACGAAGTTAGCTGTGCGATTTTTTAAAACAAAAGCTCTACAATATTCTGAAATGTTAAAAACTAATCCTAAACTTGAGAAGTTCAATCGCGACAATTTTTGATCCTACATTTTAAGCGCAAGAAAAAATTTATTAATAAATTACTATGGTGTACAAAGAGGTTAATATTGTTCAAAACATCTATGGTATCATTACTTCAAACTTTTTTAACTTCGTATTAAAAATTAAATTAGTCGTACGTCCCCCAGAAAAATGAAAAAAAAATAAAGTATGCATTCTATCTTTAGAAAATGATAGCATTTATACTTTTGGGCACGTTACAGATCGTTGCAGATCGCGTTTGGTACCTCTCTTAGTCAAAACAACAGCAGTCTCATTGCATAATTATCCTGTGACTTATAGATAAGTGATCACGAAAGAAAATTACTGACATAGTAGAAGAAAACAACGAGCGAATTCTTAATTCTTACAGCAGTTTATAATTACCGATTTGATTACTCGACCGTTAACGTTCGCAGCTTCCTGGTTATTTACCACAGATTAGTTTATAGCCTGAGAGCTCGAAGAGTGTAAAGGGGACATCCATATACCACGTGGAAAATTTTTCACCACTTTTTGATCCCTCCACCCCCCTCGTGGAAGCCGTGGAATTTTTAAAAACACCCCACGCCCCTGCACTTTGTCTACGTGGACATATATTAAGAAAATATAGATATTATTAGTCTTCAAAATTTCCGGGAGCTCGCGACAATTCCATGGACGTTATTTTAGAACTCACTAAAGTTTCAGATTCTTTTGTTTTCATAGTCAATAGTTCGAAATTGGTTGACTGGCTAACAGATGTTCGTGCATTTTGCAACAATTTATCGTTAAACTGGTCGAAAATTCGAGTGAAAAAACGTCATTTTAGTACTCTTCAAACCCACAGGGAATGATTGTTTGTATGCTAAAAACTAACAATAAGTTTTACTGGCAGCTCCTGAGTGGTGCCAAAGTTGATCGCCAGAACTTCAAACATGTCAGAAATTCGAGTGAAAAAACGTAATTTTAGTACTATTGAAACCCATTGGGGATGATTTTTTAGGTGCAAACAACTACCAAGAAGTTTGAGTGGCAGCTCCTGAGTGGTGCCAAAGTTGACTGTCAGACTGTCAAACATGCCAAAAATTCGAGTGAAGAAACATCATTTTAGTACTCTTGAAACTCATTGTTGCGAGCTGTGAATTTACGTAAAAAGTAAGATTTACGTAGTTCCTTTTTTTATATACATATTAGTTGTAGAGATGTGCCCTATAGATGAAATTTTTTATTTAATGAAAAGGACAAAACTTTCATTCGGTTGCTGATTAAAATGTCAGTAAACTTGGGCGCTACTCAGGAGCTGACAGACAAATTCTTTGTTAGTTGTTTGCACCAAAAAAATCATCCTCAATGGATGTAAAGAGTACTAAAATAACTTTTTTTCACTTGAATTTTCGACATGCTAGACAGTCTGCCAGTGAAATTTTACACCACTGAGGAACAGCCAATCAATTATTGGCTTACTTTTTAGCACCTAAAGAATCATCCTCAATGCGTTTCAGGAGTACTAAAATCACTGTTCTAATTTTCATTGTGTCATTTTTTATATGCTTGACAGTCTGCCAGTCAACTTTGGCACCACTCAGGAACTGCCAGTCAAACTTCTTGGTAGTTGTTCGCACCTAAAAAATCATCCCCATTGGGTTTCAAGAGTACTAAAATTACGTTTTTCCACTCGAATTTTTGACATGTTTGACAGCCTGTCAGTCGACGAATCAGTCAACGAATTTGGAACTGTTGACTAGGAAACCAAAAGAATCTGAAATTTTAGTGAGAACTAAAATGACGTCCATAGAATTGTCGCGAGCTCCCGGACTACAAGAAGTCCAAAAGGAGCGATGAATTGACTGAACAAACTCGGATTAGCTTAGGAACGTAAGCTTAAACATGATTTGAATTTCAAAGAAAAAATCGTGAAAAAATATAATTAAAATAAAAATAAAAATTCTATTATGCGCAAGCACAATACAAAAGTTCGAGTATATCTAGCGCAGTGGTTGGCAAACTTTTTGCTCAGTTTTCAGGTATGGTCAGGCCCACCCCAACTTAATCTTTTCTACTACTTTTCAGTCTCTTCATGGACCTCAGTGTGAGTGAGCTTACTCCAGCAGGGATCTTTTGTCTAAAGGCATGTGAAAGTAAGAAAATTTAAAAACTTTTAATTTTTCAGCTAGCGATTTGAAAAAAGTATAATCAGCATCTACGGATTTTTTCGATTCCAATTATATATTACTTGCCTAAAAAAGTTAAATATTTAACGGAGTTTAATATCAAGAAACTTTAGCTTAATATTCAATTTAATACTAAATACCTCTCAAATTTTCAACCTTTATAGACAATTTGCATGTTTTTGCAATCGGAAAAATACGTGGATTCCAAATATATTACTTTCAAATCACTGATTTTAAAATTAAGAATTTTTTATTCTCAAATTTGTTCTAATTTTCCAGCAAAGGACCCCTGAAAAAAGGAATGGTCTACCCAATCTCGCAGGTACCTGACCAGAAAGTAGGTCGTTGGTCAGCCCGGACAGGGTAGCCTGACTTTGGTCAGGAGCATGCCGACCACTGACCTAGAGCAGTGGTCGGCACGCTCTTGCCCAGGGCAGGGTACCCTGCCCTGGCTGCCCTAGGACTTTTTTTTCACGGCAGTACCTGCGAGCTTGGTCAGACCATCCCTTTTCTCAGAGGTCCTTTGTTAGAAAATGGGAAAAAAATGTGAGATTAAAAAATTCGTAATTTTGCAATCAGTGACTTGACAGTAATATATTTGGAATCTCCGTATTTTTCCGATTAGAAAGACATGTAATTTCTCTATAAAGGTTAAAAATTTGAGAAGTATTTAGTATTAAATTGACTCTAAATCTGATGTTTCTTGATATTAAACTCTTTCAAATTTTTTACTTTTCTAGGCAAGTAACATTTGGATAGTTTGATTGGTTCGAAAGGGTCAAATTAGGAAAAGGTGGGACAATTACCCACAGACCGAAAAGTAGTAGAAAAAATTAAGTCGGGTGGAGCCTGACCATACTTGAAAATTAAGCTAAAAGTTTGTCGACCACTGACCTAGAATATTATCTCTTGTCTCATTTCAGTCTATTTTCCACAGATTTAGGGAAATGTGTGTACACGTGGATTCTAGCCCGAACCCCTCGTGGACAAGCGTGGAATTTTTCCATACCACCCCTCCCCCCTAAAGTGTCCGCGTGGTATATGGATAGCCCCAAATTAGGTTAAGCATGGAATCGCATCGCGATATGTGTTACTCGACTAAGATTGACTTGACGTCGATTTTACAAAAATAATTAATGATCTTCTAGAACCAAAAAAGAGTCAAAATTCAAAGAAAAGAAAAATAAGGTGCACAGCAAAAAAAGTATTTAATTTAAGTCGAAAATTCGGCTTATTTTAATGTGTCACAAAAAGAAGCATAGGCAATTTGAGATTAAGAATGACATCTGAACATTAAATTAAGGAAATTAGATTTCTGAAATTCAGGTCGGGACTATTTGAAATTCAGGGAGGCATGACATGAAATTCAGGTATGCTCGCTGTTCAATTAAGAATATATGTATATTGAAAGTTAGTGTAACCTAAAGTTAATACACTATCCTAACTGAAATTAAGGGCAATATTATAACTAAAAACCAGGAATTTCTCACGCCCTACCGACACTCATCAGCTGCTCTTATATAATAGTTATTCGCTTTAGAAAATATACAAGTTGGGTTCAAATTTGTAAGAAAATACAGGAAAAGTAGGAAAGATGGAAGAAACGGTATATTGGGGGCAGGTGCCATCTAAAATCTGCAAACAATTACGTTCCGTAATGTATTGAATGGGCGCTCACGTTGCGAAGTAAAAAGTTTTCTAATAATTTAATTATTTTGATGGGTTTAATAATCCAAATGTTGGCTGACAACTGGAACTGACTTTGCTGCAGCACTTTTTTAAATCCGTGAAACGAAAACTCCACGGATTATTGAAAAATAGTATCATAGCATAGCGGCTATGCTATGATACTATTTTTGTCGGCTATGTCGGCTATGGCCATAGCCGACACTGACTATCTCGACATGGAGTATTGGAGTAGGATGTATAGCAGTGGTCGTCAAACTTTTTGTGCTCTTTTCAGGTCAGGGCAGGCTTGACCCAAGAAATTTGTATCGCCTGCCGTGCTTTGTTCGTCAACGCTATGATTCCACTGCGTGGGGTGCGGTTGTGTTAGCTTTTCTCGTTGAGGGTTTATTGTGAGATGGAGTACTCGACGGGGATAAAAAGTTACCAATTAATTGTTTCAAATTTCGTATAATAGCGATTTAAAAGTTTAAATTTGAAACCTGTGATTTTTTGCGATTATTTGTATCTAAAATTCTTCTTGGGAAGTTAAAAAGAACGTTTTGAAATATTAATATTTGTATTAACCGTTACTTTTAACTAAATTAAAAACATTGACTAAAGTTATCAATAAATTCAATTTATTGAAGTCTACTCTACTTCTACTTCTACTACTTCTATTTCTCGTGAGACACAACCACGCTGGTAAATGCCATATATAATAAAATCAAATTATTATTATATACAATATTTATCTGCAGCTCCACTGTCTCCCCGTTTATACAAATTGAATTTAAAAATAAAATAAAACCCGAAAGTAAAAATTGAAAAAGATTTAAACTTTTTCTATTAAAGATAAAACTTAAATTTTTGAAAAATGAAATTTGAAGCGACGGCAAATGACTTGTATTTTTATTGTATATTTTTTAAATTGCAAATTTGAATAATAAATGCCCTTAAGATTTTAACTAATTGAATTATAAAATAAAATAAACCCCGAACGTAAAAAGCGAATGACTACACTTTTTCTAGGAAAGATAAAACTTCAATTGTTAAATAATATTATGGATAATTATCCCGCCTTTTCCTAATTTGACCTTTTCGAACCAATCAAACTCTCGACATCTTACATTTTTAAAAAATTTAACCCATGACAGTTTGACTAATATTTAATTAAATACTAGGTGAGTGAATCAGTAACTCATTTTCTATATTATTTTAAAAAGTTTAAATTAATTCATATTTAAAGTATATGTAAAAATATTCAGTTAATATTGTGGGTAATTGTCTCACCTTTTCCTAATTTGACCCTTTCGAACCAATCAAACTATCGAAATGTTACATTTTCAAGAAATCTAACAAGTGAAAGTTTGGCTAATAACACAGCCACACAAAAAAAGTGTGCGGATCTGGTAACAAGACACACGTATTCCTATGGATTTTGGGGCTCTGAATTTAAATTCGGTATCAAAAATCACCCATCACGTCATGGTTGAGCCATAACCTCAAAAAATAACGAAAAATTATGCACTGAGGCAAATAAATTTCAAAATAATGCCAGTGATGAAAATTTCCACTTCAAAAACATGTCGACAACTGTAAAGGATCAACCCTTGCCTGACATCAACTTATTTAACATAACTTTACTCAAAAGAACATGACCTCACCTAACCTGAATTAACAGAAATTTATTGAACTACACGTAAAGCTCTGGAAGCATATTTTCCCAGTAGCAAATGTGTGCTATATCGAATGGGTCAACTCGAGCCTAACCTAGAAATAAATCTTACCTAGCCTAACCTAACCTAACCTCACGAAACACAATTAAACTGATTGTGTTGTCCCGTTGTGTTTGCGGTACCGTTTCATTCAGCTTCGGCTTAACCTACATAGAGGTTTAACCTATCCTAAGCTTACAAAACCTGACCTAACCTAACCAATTACGCTGGCAACCCTGTTCTTGCGTACTTTCATTATTAAGACTGAGAACACATTTAAGACTGAGAACCGTACGCTTACATAGCTACACGTGTGGTTGAATTTTATTCGGCTAGGTTGGGTTAGGTCAGGTTTTGTTAGGTTAGGATAGGTTAAACCTCTATGTAGGTGAAGCCGAAGCTGAATGAAACGGTACCGCAAACACAGCGGGAAAACACAATGAGTTTAATTGTGTTACGTGAAGTTAAGTCAGGTCAAGTTTTTTTAGGTTAGGATTGGTTTCACCTCTTTGCAGGTTAAGCCCAAGCTGATTTAAACGGTACCGCAAAGACAACGGGACAATACAATGAGTTTAATTGTGATGCGTGAAGTTAAGTTAGGTTAGTTTAGGTTAGGTTTTTTTTAGGTTAGGATAGGTTTGACCTCTTTGCAGGTTAAGCCCAAGCTGATTCAAACGGTACCGCAAACACATCGGGACAACAAAATCAGTTCAATTGTGTTTCGTGAGGTTAGGTTAGGCTAGGTTAGATTTATTTCTAGGTTAGGCTCGAGTTGCACCATTCGATGTAGCAGACATTTGCTACTGGGAAAATATGCTTCCAGAGCTTTACGTGTAGTTCAATAAATTTCTGTTAATTCAGGTTAGGTGAGTTCAGCTTCTGTTGGGTAAAGTTATGTTAAATAAGTTGATATCAGGCAAGGGTTGATCCTTCACAGTTGTCGACATGTTTTTGAAGTGAAAATTTGCATCACTGGCATTATTTTGAAATTTATTTGCCTCAGTGTATGATTTTTCGTAATTTTTTGAGGTTATGGCTCAATCATGACGTGATGGGTGATTTTTGATACCGAATTTGAATTCAGCGCCCCAAAATCTACAGGAATACGTGTGTCTTGTTACCAAATCCGCACACTTTTTTTGTGTGGCTGTGTAATCAATGAAATACTAGGTGAGTGAGTCAGTAACTCACTTTCTATATTATTTTAAAAAGTTTAAACTAATTCATATTTAAAGTATATGTAAAAATATTTAATTAATATTGTGGATAATTGTCCCGCCTTTTCCTAATTTGACCTTTTCGAACAAATCAAACTCTCGAAATTTTACATTTTAAAGAAATCTAACAAGTGAAAGTTTGACTAATAATTAATTAAATACTAGGTGAGTGAGTCAGTAACTCACTTTCTATATTATTTTAAAAAGTTTAAACTAATTCATATTTAAAGTATATGTAAAAATATTAAATTAATATTAATTCTCCCGCCATTTCCTAATTTGATCCTTTCGAACCAATGAAACTCTCGAAAATTTACATTTTTAGAAAGTTTAACAAATCATATTATTAATCACAGGCATTTGTAATTATATAAAACACAGTTTTAATTTCAAACTTGAGCGCTCAGTTTGAAAATTAAAAATGTTCTTATAATAAAAATTGAATTTCACAAAAGCACACATTTTAAATGCTGCTGCTTCAAAGTCCTCATTTTCAACTAAAAATATACTGTTCGTATTCCTATATGAACAGTAATTATATATTTTATATATAAACAGATCGAATATTATAAGAATTTTATAGGCTTATATCATGCCATTGAATGCTAATTTTGAAAACGAAAACGTTTCTAATAATGAAAACTGAATGTAAAACTAAAAGCGTTATTGTTACTTGAATTTAAGGTTTTTAATACGTTTCTTGGATTCTTTTTGAACGAAAAATTCCACAGATTTCGAATTTCACACTTTCAAAATGTTAATTTTGAAATTTAAGAATTTTTAGTTTTTAATTTTAATCCGCTTAACGCCATTCGCTTAACAAAGGAAGCATCAATACAGAGCCTATCAATTACAGTTGGCAGTTTGAATCGGTTTAATAGCTGTATTAGAACTGAAGATAATATAGTTTCACTTTTTTGTGCTTTTCAGCAACAATTTGTATTATTTTTTAAATTTCTCAACTGCAACTCGTTCACAACAGTTTTCCTCATACTCTTGAATTTTTTTCAAATTTTTTTCATCGCCCCTTGTATAAGAAATAATGCTCTAAACTTGACTGTTCTTAAAAATCCTTACTTTTTTTTACATTTTTCAGTCTTCTAAGCACAAACATTTTTTTACATAAACGTCTTCAAGCTCATTAACGTAGAACACTTTCAGCTTTAAAAAGACTGTTTTTTTGTTGCGCTAGCATTTTTTGACTGAGTTGTTAAGCTTCAAAGGCAGATGCCTATAGTTTTCTCGTCGATAGTAGACTCGACCAGCCACGGCAGCTAGGGCTGCTGCGCGGCAGTAGTTTGCCGACCACTTATGTATAGTATATGTAGTATATATATATATATATATATATATATATGTATGTATAGTATACGAGCTGTATAGTAGCGCAAGCGTTCTGTAACGCCATGCAAGGTATTACGAACCTGCAATTCAGGAAAGGTATATTCCTTTATTTTAGGCGACGAAAGCTTTACAGGTTATTTCAGGTTGCCTTCAACTTACTTTCAGAACTGAATATTGAAATTTAGGAGGATGCTTCATTTTATCGCAGTAGAAAAATGCTGATTTCTTATTTAAGATAAGTTAGTGCTTTATTCAAGATAGTTTGTACACTTAAATTCAGGTACTTCCTTAATTCAAGTCAAATCTTAAATTAAGTCGAGTACAAATTTAAGTATTTATTTTTACTGTGTGGGTAATATATAAATGCCTTTGTTCTTTCCTTGATTCACGTCCTTCGAATTTGATGAAATATTGCAGATAATGATCAATTCATGAGATCGATTCATATTGATAAATATTATCAAATAAATGCAATAATCTAAATTATGAAACAACAAGAACACGTTAGAATTGGTAAATCATTAAAAGAGTTGATTATTATTTTCCCTTGCGAGTTTCCGAAAAATCGATTGATTAAATTTAAAACATAGCGTTGTTTAAGGTGCTTATTACACATATTATACATATTATACGTATTATACATATTATACATAATTACAAATATTTTGTTTCGAAATAATAAGTAATTTGTATCGATTAACTTTGAAATTTTTCTTAAGGAATCATCATGAGTTTCGTGAGATCACATAGTAAGAGAATGCAGAGAGAGAGAGAGAGAGAGCATATACAAGTTTTGCTTAACGTGACAGTAGTGTAGATATCAAAGAAGAGTCTTTAGAGCAATTGCGAATCGCCTCAATTGTCCCGTCGGTAATTTTTTTCAGTTCACTTCCACCCCAACAGAAGTTTCACTTCCAAAAATTTTGCGGTTTATATATTTTTTTATTTTTCGGAATTTCAAGGTTTTCTAGTGCAAATTCAATTTAATATTTCCCGGATTACCATATTTCTGTGTGTTTCATTATTATATATAAAATTATATATACAGTGAAACACTTCAATAGCTTTCCCTTCTATAATTCTTCCGAGAATTGACGCTGCGTCGCAAGTAGGACTAAAAGGAGCTGTGGCGGGGTTTTCTTGGGTGAACCCGGTTTTTCATCATAGCCATGCACTAAGTCAAGAGACTCATAAGCTGAAAATGTTATAAGTTAATTTAGTACGATGTTTGAAATCTTTTGCGATTGAACTTAAACAGCGGCCTTAGGTCTTTCTTCGGTCTGATTTACAGATTCTAACCATTCTTTTCCCAGTCTGCCTCTGGGTACGCTGCCATTTACTTTAACCACTATATATTTAAAATAATTTCACTCCAAAGTTCTTGTAATGAAAAATCATATAATACTGAAAAAATGGTTAGTTTGGCCAACTGTTTACTTTTTAAGATATGGTACTGATATTTTATTAGTTGGGACAACTATCTTATTTGTTTCTGGTACAAAATGAATAATTACTGCAATTAATGCTTTTAAAAGCAATAGTTTTTTAAGTTTTCAAAATTCTAAAAAAAAAAATATATTTTCTGGAAAACTGGGTCTTTTTTATTTTTGCCTAAAATTGTTTTTAGTTTCTGCGCATGTAAATAAGGAATCCTAACATATGAGGCACCACGTTTACATTTTCACGCACTTATAATCTTTTAACTTGTCTGCTGTTAATCACGTAATTTTGTTGTATTTCCTTGAGTTTTATTACTCAAAAGTCTTTGATGATTTTAAAGATAGGCATAAATTCTTCCTCACCCCAAGTTGAAATTTGATTCGCTTTATCCGTTGCTTTTCAGAGATAAGGAATCTATTCATCTATGGGGTTCTAAGGACCCAAGGTACTGGAACGTACTTGACCGCAGGGTGATTTAAGAGAAGAAACGTTCATCACGATACATGGATTCGATCAGGGGATCGAGAATCCGCGATAACACCAGCGAAAGCTTGCTTGGCTTTGATTTCCCTTGTCTTCCATTAACTTGCCATACAAGTCACCGAGTCGTGTTAGACCTCACATAAACGCCCCCGCAAGCGTTTCAACCTACGGTCAGAACTTTGCTTTAACGCTTAATCAAGAAACCTGATTTGGGATAAGAACTTGTACTAATGGCCGATTAGTTTTAAGTATTGAGCTTCCGTTTCAATTTATAGTTCACAAATCATGTTTGAAAGCCGATTTTATTTGAAAACGAGGATGGGATGCTATTTCTATTGAAATATTATATATTTTTTAGTTTTTGCGTACTGCATCGATTCAGTTATACGTTTTTCGCTAAATATGGGTCAAAGGAAGTGAGATCAGAGGTCAGAGCTCCTGGTTCAAAACAGTCAAAGCTCGAGATGTCCAGGTCAGGCGTACGGACGACTATACTGCAACTACTTAAAATAATAACCTCCATCTCTATTACTACTTTGTTTCTCACCAGATGTTGTAAGTGACAAAGAACGATGGTGTCAACGTTCTCGATTGGGTGATATTAAATGTACCTCAGACTCGAATTTGCAACAAAACAGGTGTAACCGGGTCAGTTTGCAGTCGTTAAATCGTGGGTTGGAGGCAATGTTGTTAAGTCGGCTCTTTCCACCATTAATATCCCACACTTACTCCAGGTCGCACTTGAAATGTGGTGCGTGGGCACGTACACAGTATACACCCAAGTGTTTGTGCTTAGCTCAATGCTCACACATGCCCACATTTGAGTGTCGGGCAAAATTGGAACGGCCGACTTAACGATTGGTACCGATCGATAGTTTAGTTTTACAAATAACACAACTTCGGTCGTCGTCCTGAGTTAAGCATGACGATTAAAACTGCGAAACATAAGCGCCTGCGGCCCAAACATCTCCAGGGTTAATTAAAAACTCTCTAATTATTTATAAACAGTTATTTCTTTCGCGCGCGATAATAAACGTGTAATTCCCGCTTAAGTCCACTATTGGAGGACTCCAGACATCGCAGAACGCCCATTGGTCGATCGCTGGTTCCCGAGAGTCCACGCGGACTCCATTAGATCTTTCTCTTACTTGTTTCTGATACTATGCGCTGATCTCTCTCTTTTTCTTCTTCGGAGGAAAAAGAAAAACAGAGTGATGCTATGGCTCTCCTTCTCGTACAAACCGGGTTTCAGTGCGCGTAATCTGTAAATCCTCGTCCGTGAAGAGATTGTACAAGTCACGGAATGCGTCTCTGCTCCCCTCTCCTTATCAGAGTTTCTCGTTCGCTCCTTCCTTGCAATAAAGGGTATAAGTCCATCTTTGTTACTTCTTTCTCTTTTTCTTGCTTTCCTATCTTTTTCTCGATTCCTTTTCTCTTTCGCACCTCCTCAAGCGTGGAAGTGATCTCTTTCCCACAGCCCTTCGATGCCTCATTTTCTCTCTTACACATACTCTCAGAAGCCTCTTCTTGAAAGGAAAGAAGTGGAAGAAGCGAGAAAGGAAGGACCGGGGATTTCTTTTCAGCGTCGATGAAAGTGCCTCGCCTCGCTGCCCAATATTGATTTAGCTCTAATCTGCGGAGAGACCCTCGTCAGCGGCAAAATAAGTCTCAAGTAATAACTCGAAAGGTTCCTTTGGATCTTTGGATTTGTCGGTGCACTT
>NC_046664.1:105957922-105973422 GCF_010883055.1 Belonocnema kinseyi | reverse complement strand
CACACACATATCTATATACGGTAAAAAAGTTGAGCTGTGGCAGGGATATTATTCCTTATTATAGCTAAACATTTAGCTGAAAACAAACGAAGGAATTTCGAAAGATCCCTGGATAGGCGTCTGAAGCAATTATCGGAAGAGCGCCGGTGCATTATGGGAGCAGCGAAATAAAATGGCGACTGTCTAATCGGGAGCAGTGACAGTTGAGATTTACTTTGGACAATTAAACGTTTTTTACCACTTAACATGTGCGCGAATGTTAATATTAAATGGAGTTTATGATGCAGTAATAATAATTTACATTTGTTTCGATTTTAGGTGATAACTATATTGAAATATCAAGAAACGCGATAAAAACAACAAACTTGACCTCCAAATGCATTACACGAATTTCAGGGAAATTCATTTTCGCGATACCAGACGAAAGATTGGCTACTGGAAGTTAATATATTTCTATAACAATTAAATTTTTTTTCTAATCTGAAGATAATAGGGTGGGTGATCCAGTGGCTGAACCGTTACCAGTGAATGAATACTAATGCGAAAAATATATAAATATAACCTTTCAAAGTTAAAGTCTTTATGAATTTCTATATATTTGAAATCTTGAAGCAATTTTGAAGAGTTTAATATACAATTCATTGCAGTAAATTCTTGTAAATAATATAAAAAATATCTTGAATGTGAAGCATCATTAATTATGGTGAGTGATGGTGAGAAAGTCGTCAACCACTATAAGGTACGTGCCTAAGCAACTTCTTGTTTACACTGCTTTTACAAAACAATTGTTTACCCTTTTCTGCATCAAAGTTGTGCTGTTATAGTTGTAAGAGATTTTTATTCAATTTCCCACAAGGTTTTTTTCACAAAAAGTACGTTTTTTTTATTAATAAATGAGTGTTCACGTACTGGACCTTTAAATCGCCCGTGTCCCAGTGAACGAACGCTGTGTTCATTTATTGGAGGAAAACTGTCACCCCGCAGGTCCAGTGAATGAACAGCAGATGACGGAGACCTGGCTATTATTTCGTTACATATAAATAAGTTTGTTATAATTAATGTGACTATAAATATCGAAGATATAAATATAAATATAAACTATAAATAGTTATATTTTAAATGTATATTTTTGTGGTTAGAACATCAAAAAAGTACGCACGAACTAAATTAAAGGTAAGGCAACTTTGAGGTTAGAAATTTAATGCTTTTTTGCATTTAGAAAACGTTGTTTAACTATAAAAAAAATTAATTCGTAATAGGTACTACTGCGTACTAGTCAATATATATTTATAAATGTTTAAAGAATTTCCATTTTTACATAACTGTGATTTATAATTGTATTTGCTAATTTAACTTAAAGCAACATAGTAAGGTGTTGTATTACAAATGTTATGTGTCCTAAAAATCGCAGTTTTCTATTGTAGTCACTAGATAAGAGTTATCTATTTTTAAACGAAAAGTTGTATTTTTTGTAAGGTTAAAAGAACTGATAGAAATGTTTTAATAATAAATATTGCAATAAAAAATTAGAAAAAGTTAACCTAGTTCTGTGTTCAACTTTTGTATTCCTTCCTTTTCTTTATATCTAAATGTCTTGTGGTTTTTATTGAAATAATATATTTAATGAATTTCGCAACGCTTTCTAATATTTTTATTTTTTAATATTTTAATTTTTTAAAAAAATATTATCATTATTTAATTGCTCATTTTGTAATATACCTATGTAATTTTATACCTAAGTCCTAATTTTAATTTGTAGTGATTATAGTGTTCATTCACTGGTTCTCTACTGTTCATTCATTGGCTCAGAGTGTTCATTCACTGGTGTTTTCGTTAATTTTGCACTATTTAATTATTTTTTATAAAAATTTTTGGTAAAAACAAAATTTGTTTATCGGATTATGAAATTTGAACCCTTAAGAAACGATTTTAAAAGTTTTGTAATAGTAATCAATTATTATAACGTGAAATGGACTAGTTGTAATCAGTGATTTCCTTAAGTGGCTTAAGTGTTCATTCACTGGGTCACTCATCCTACAATTATACATAATCTGTCGAAAATAATAAACTTTCGAACTTAGCAGTTTTGTCCAAATTACTGATTTACGAGAACAATTTACATAAAGTAACTAAATATTTAACTCTTCTAACTAAACGTGTTACCTAATCCAAGCGAACACTTTCTTTGAGTTTAATATATTCTCGATTCACTCGTGCGCCTCAAGAATTTTTTTCCGTGCATATATCCTTAATATAAAATCTCTAAACGATATTGTCGATTTCGATTGTCACACTACTCGATTTTCATTGCTATATGCGTGAGGACACTTGTGAGTCAACGTGAGTTAGACAGTAATGGAATTTTACACGTGTTTTCTTGATGTTATGATCCCAACGGAGCTTTCTTGATCTGCGCTTGCTTGCATTTGAGTGATGTTTATTGGCTACGGTGCGCGCCTGTACTTGATTTTTAAATACGTACGTGAACTAGAGCCAATGAGCGCAGCACAGTTCAAGCATGCGCAAGTATTTTTGGATCACTGTTGGAAATAATAATGGAATCGAAATTCGAGGTCGATAATACGAATCAACGCTGCTGCTTTACCACCATCTTGCCACCTATACCGCCGCAATACAGGGCCTTTGCTTGTTATTTATGATCGAATTCTTATTTCAGTAGAAGCATCTCTGCTTGTTATTCATCATCGTATTTTTATTTCAATTTTGAAAAAGATATTTTTAAGCCTTCAAAGCCTTCAAAACGAGCTATTTCGACCATTAAATATATCTACCTGAGTGTCTGCGGAGAATTTCTCAGAGCTTCTCAGAGCCTTGAGAAGCTTTAGCATATACTCTGAGATTTCTATCGGCACGGTTAGTATATTTTTAATTACAAGTTAATGTTTAAGCTATTATTTGTTATTAAAATAACCATTAACGTTAAGTAATATTCTTATGAAGCATGGAATTTGTTATAAGTTTTGATGTCAAAGTCCATTTCTGGTGTAAAATGCGATAACAACTTTTTCAGATTTTGAGGTTAGGAATTAGTTTTAGAATACAAGAGCAAACTGCTGGTCGCAGAATTAGATCATTTTTGCCACTTTAATGTAAATCATCCATATATATATATACAAAAATCTATCAATATTATTTTTTCCTATGAAACGTTACGAAAATGTACTATAAAAACTTTACGAAAGTTAAGCTTTTACTTATTTTTATTAATATGCAAAAATACTCCGTGTTTGAAATACATTAAAAATTAGTAAAATTTTTCATACAAATTCTACAAAAATTTCATTCAAATTTGTAAAATTTTTGGTGAAAAAAACAGAAACTATTTTAGTCAGGATTAAAATACAAAATATCTTTTTATATTTTTTTCCTACGGCTTTTTGTAAATTTTTCAACTGCAAGCAGTTCGCTCTTGAATTGCAAAATGTAATATTAACCTCAAAATCTTAATACATTGCCACTGCATTTTATATCAGCAATAGAATTTTATAACAAATGTCATGCTTCACAGGAATAATACTTAATGTTAATGTTAATATTCAATGAAAATAGTAACTAAAACATTAGCTTATAACTAAAAATAAACCAATGTTACACTAACTTTACTCAATATCAGAAAAGTACCATTAAACTCCTTGCACTTCACCTTCACCACAAAACAGCTGCATAAAATATATAGGCTTCCAATGTTTTATATGCTTTTAAATAATATATGGTTTAAGAAATGTGGGATTGAATGAATTATGTTCAGTTTTATGGATGTATCAGGTTTTCATATCTGCCGACAATTTTGCCAAATACTCAATCTTTATTTTATAAAAACACAATTTTGAAAACCTTCAGCAACAGATACATAGTATAGGGATGCAGGGGCACTTTCATGATCAACCAATGGTCGGCGAAAAATTAGTTTTCGACCAACTAAAAAGAAACTTACAACAAAATAGCTGAATTCTCAATCAAAAAGATGAATTTTCAAAAGAGAATTTTTATATTTTTAACAAGAAACACAAATTTTCAACAAAATAAGGGAAATTCCAAACAATTATTTCAATTTTTATCTAAAAAAGATGAAGTTTCAGTACAAAATATGAAATTTTAAACAGATTATTTCCAATTTCAAAGCTTCTACACATTATTTAGCAGAATCTCTCAGCGATTACAATTTATTTATGGTAAATTATGCAAGAAGTTTTTTTCCGATCTAAGACAAAAAAAAATCGAATTTGGACACCTATGTTAAGAATAATAAAAAACAGATTAATTTTTCACCCATAAAATAATTTTTAACTAAAAAGATGAAGTTCCAATAAAAAATATCAAATCTGGCTATCCCAACACATACTCGGTGAACATGAAGGGGCTAATCCAGTACAGAGTCTTATGGAGATTCATGATTTATTATAAGTCCGCGATATTTTAAGAAAAAGAATACTAGTCTGCAGTGACATATTTTGGTTTTAAAGGTAGCTATGGATACTATGAACACATTTTTGCATTTATTCAACTTTAAAAACTACATGCAAGAGCCAGCTTTTTGTCAAGAAGTAACGTGCGTGAATATTTCTCGTCTTTTTTTGTTTTTACTTAATTTATTCTTGAGAATATCCACGAATTGCACTAAGTTTATTATTATAGAGAGTTTTCGAAGCAGTTTAAAAAACATTTTCCCAAGTCGGTTTTCCGCGTAGAAAAATGAGGAAAATGGTGAATCTTGTATTAAACGTAGCGTGAATGTAGGTGTGACTTGTGGGTTAGCCCTTTATGTTCCCCGAATACCTCTTTGGGATAGCCCTCGGGAAACTTTAAGAGCCCAAATTTAGAGAAATTTTATCAATTTTACCCTGAAACCGTGATATGTTGAAGATTATACTATTCTCTTTCAGTTTTGCTAACGCTAACCGAAAATTACATGGAAATAATAAATGATACCGTTTTTCCGTTCTGAAAAATGTTGCGAATAAGGGTCAAGCGTTGTGGTGTCTCGGACCTTCAAGCAGGCACTAAGTCAAATGGGATATGGGTATCCACCGCGAGAGTACTTCTTTTTTAAATCTCTCTTGCTACTCGTGATTCTTTGCTGATACTTGCTTAGAATCGTGCAGGCTGTGGACACTGAATACTTTCTAGATGAAGGACCATAGACGCCATCTACCGTATACTCCGATCCCTAAGATAATTCATGACGTCACATTTCTTCCAGATAGTTTTTAGATAATGAACTTGGAAAAGTAAATGAGATGAAGTAAGCAATAATAAACAAACCGAAAATCATAAATAATTATTTAGGTATTTCTATTTGTTTTTTTCATTGTTTTATTTATAAAAGTGTAGTTGACGAAGAAATTTAAGGTCATATAAACAGTTAATTTGCATTTTTGATTTGAACTACATTAATATAACCTCAAAGCCGTTTCATGCCTTCCAACGCATTATTACCGGTAACAACAAACATCTTGGTTCGCACGTTGCTAGGGGCTATGGGTTTGCGGGTTTTGGGTAGGGGTAGCAACGCTATGTCATCTAGCGCAGTGGTCGGCAAACTTTTTTCTCAGTTTTTAGGTATGGTCAGGCCTGGGATTCACAGCAACTAAAATAAAGCGAAAGTTTGCGAATCTCTTTGCTATATTTGAACTTAGCACAGCCGCACGATTCGTATCGCGCGTCATGAAGCGTTCGAATGTTGGAAGGATCAAATGTATAGACGCCATTTGGCCCCGGGAAACGAGATGGGGATTTAAGATCAGAAGATTTTGTTTTGTAAGGGTTTTATTATAAAGAATTTGCTTATTGCCGAGAAATTAACGATTACAAATGTTTATGTTAAAAGCGCATTTCAAGGATTCTAAATAATAATTCAAAAGTATTCCAAGAATCCGAAGGACTCAAGAAAAATTTTAGGAACTTAAAATAATAAAAAGAATTTGAAAGAGATCAAGGACAAGTAAAAGATGTTAAAAGAATTCAAGTGATACCTATCATAAAAAGACATGCATTTCGGCCAACTTCATGCGTAATCATAACGCTATCTCCATGCGTACACTGAAAAAAATTGTTCTTGGATGAAGTAAATTTTACTTGTTTCAAGTCAAACGTCGGTACGAAAATGTATTCTTAGATGGAATAGCACATTTTATTACTCTGAAACTTTATTCTATTACTTCATGTAGAGATATATTCAATTTCAGGGCATAATTTACTTAAAAGAAATCATTTCTGACAAACTTCAAGAATATATTTGTTCAATCTAAGAATATGTAGTATCGGAGCAATAGACTACTGCCTCAACGAAATGTGTACATGAGAAGAGTCTGCTAGAGAAGAAATCAGAATTCTAAGCAACAGCTTATGAAAATTCAAAACACTATTTTTCAAAGAAAAAAAATTGTTTTTGAAATTATTGTTATATAATCTTCAATTTTTTAATGATTAAATATGTAACTCGCACACAAGGTTACTTACACATATAATCGCATACTTAAAACGCTTTGAAAAATCATACTCACCGAGGATTCGAACCCTACCCAAAACTGCCTAAAACTACCTAAATTATTGTGTCCTACCGCGTGCTCTAACTACTTCGCTATCGAAGAATTTCGATCTCGGTGAGAAAATCTCGTCCTAGTATTTCAAGGCAGCGTCATACCAAGTCGTATGATGAGCTTCAACCATCAATGGTTCTTTAAAGAAAACATCTTTCTGATTATAATTAAGTAGTTCTAAGGCAAATTGTACATTTTCGAGAGACATTAATAGACCATTTTTTATTTAGAAAAACACTATTTTCTGCTGCACAAAAATCTCCATAAAATGCGCAGTTTTCAATTTATCCCACTTTTTATATAATACTCTTACTCAGTTTTTAATGCTAAAAAACAATTTTTTATCAATAATTTAAAATATGTGAAACATCGAATTATGTTTCACTTATTTAATAAGGGACTTAATACTTTTCGTTTTTAAATATTTAAAATGCTTAAAAACGACCCAAGGGTAAAAAATAATAAAGAAAATTTTCAAGTACAAAAATGCTTTAATAACATAAATGACAAAAAAAAATAATGTTCTGCCATACAAGAACTTTCATAAAACGCACAGCTTGAAATTTATCCAATTCTTTTATCATACGTTTTTTATTCAGTTTTAAATATGCAACAGCTTTTCTAAAACAAAAATTGAAAGTATCTAAAAACATAATTGAACTTCACTTATTTTATAAATGGCTTAATAGCAGGGTTGCTAACGTATAATACGTATTATACGTATATCCACGTATTATACGTGGGGTTCTACGCGTATAATACGTCCAAATGGAAACTTTCAGTGCGCATGCATCAATTACGAAGAATACTTCAAAGAATCTATTTTTCTTGATGTGGGTCGTGTTTCCCGTGTTTGTATTTCAACTTTTCATTGCAGGAAACAGTAAAAAATTGATCGAGGTTCACAATACTACAGAATGTAGAATTCTATATAATTTTTCAGAGATTAATGTTTATCGAAAGTTCTCTGCGAAAGTTTTTTGTCCTTTCTTCTGCTTGAAAAACAAATCCTTCCATGGGATTACATTATGATGTTCGGTATTTCTTCTCAGTTCAGGCATAATTATTATTTTCAATTACTATAACGCATTTTACAAATTTATTAATAATTATTATGTTTGAAAAATGAGGTTATGTACGTGTCAACACTGATTTTGCAAGTCGGCCAACTTAAAAACGTAAGTTACAGAAGTTTTCTACTGTTTTCGACGGTTTTCTACTGTTTTCGGCGTATATTACGCCAAAAACGTAATATACGTAGAAAATACACGAGTCTCGCGTAACTGACCAACTCTGCTTAAAATTTATTTCTTTCAAGATTTAATCTGTTTGAAAACTATCTAAAGCTGATAAAAAATAAAAAAACTTTCGAGTTGAAAATCGCTTTAATAACCCCAGTAAAAATACATATTTTCTGATTTTTAAAAACCTCTGTAAAGCGCACAGTTTTTATATTTATTTAAATCTTTTATAATGCTGTTTGAATCAGTTTTTAATTTAAAGTAACAATTCCTCAACAAAAATTTAAAATATGTAGAAAAACATTGATCCTTAGTTTGAATATTACCTATTTTTAAAAGTACTCGATACTTTATTTTTATTTTGAATATAAGTTACTTCGAAATCAGAAGAAAAAAGAATTCTGTAAACAAAATTAAAGTGCAAGAACTTGCAGGTTAAAAATTATTGAGTCTCACGGTGGTCGGATAAAAAATATTTGTTTGCTCCCTCCTTGCAGTTTCAATTATTTTATTTGAAAAATTTCCAATTTTCTTTCTTTTGTAACATTTGTATTTGTATTTTTGTATTTATTAATGAAAAGTTCATAGGACTAAATAGCCCTATAAGGGACAGGTGATACATGTTACAATTAAAATATGATGGCGATCTATTTGACGATTTCAATCAAAAATAGGTAATGAACAAAAGTAAAAAAATAAACTCTAATGTACATAATTAGGTGTAAGATATTAACATAAAAATAATATAAATATACATACTTATAAGTAAATACATTCATGAATACACTTATATATATATATATATTTAATTAACGGATTTAAGTTTTACCAATGTGTAATTTCGAGGGTAGGATTTGATGTTTGACACGTGCGGTGTAAACGTACAACCCGTGTGGAAATAATTTGTGGCGCTGTACTGTTCTAGACTAGACCACCACGAGTCTATACTGGCGCTATCTCGAGAAACTATGCTGGGGAGGTGCGCAAATGTAACGCTCCAATCGACTAGCCGCTATCTACACCAGCGGTACTGGCGCCTTCTAGTGAATCTAGTAAAATCTAGTAGATCTAGATCCGACCTAGATTGCAAATTTAATACTTATTTTTACAATTAAATCATTCCTGAGATAAAAGCACTATGAGCTACATTCAGAACATTAACAAATTCCAGATTTCTGTAAGAAAAATAGAATATACCTCGTATGTGCTTTTTTGGCAGACTGTTTCCAAATATTATTGACAAAAAAAAAAAATGTTAATTGTAAATGTTTTGTAACATTCGGAAATTGCTCTGTTCTTAACATTTCGCTTCTACAATATATAATTGGTAAATTTTTGAAAACCTTTAACGAGATGAGACAAATAAAATTACGGTTACAGATTTTATTTTAAAAGATTAATTTTAAGCTTAGGAGATTTCAAAATTCGTTAAGGTCATTGGAACCAGGAGCGAACCTCATAATTGAATTCTCATTTTACTCCATAAATACTAGAATTACATATTTTTTAAATCATTAGGGCCTATTCCTGCACTAAATCAAATTTTCATTCCGAGTGAAAAATTGGTTAATTTCAATAGCTTTAATGTGAGACGTTTTTTTTTTTCAAATTCTGGGGTTAGAATAGAAAAAACAGATTATACAAAAACTATTAGTAGACACATGGGAAAGAAATCGGTTAAGATGGTTCGGACATGTTGAGAGAATGCCAAATGAACGACCAACGAAACAAGTGTATCAAGGTAAAGTAAATGGCAACGTGCCCAGAGGTAGACCGCGGAAAGAATGGTTAGAATGTGTGAATGAGACCCTACTTAGAAGAGACATAAGAAGTCACAGAAACACGAGAGCCTGCATGAAAAAATGCATGGACATAAAAGAAGCTAGAGAAGTATGCCAGGACAGGAAAGTATGGCGGAAAATAGTTAATAAAAAGAGTGTCAGTAGAGTGAACGACGACTGAAACAAAGACCTTGGCTATTAATGGACCCAAGTGGGCACCTTACATAACGGCTTCGTGAGGTTCTTCGCTTGGGGTGATTGCTAGAGAGATTGATCAGCAACCTGGGTCGGAGCAGTGTTGCGGAACGAACGTGTTATTTACATAAATAGCACGAGAATTCTGGATCAATCTGAAAAATCTCTATCTCATCCACACACTACTCCTTTCCCCTGCCGAGTGAGTCACGCCTACCCCGAAAGGGAAATGGCTTAATGGTATAATAATAATATTGGAATTAGCCAATGTTCTACTCCGAATAAAGACCCTGATTATCAAGAAAAGATGTAATTCTAGTATTTATGGCGTAAAATGAGAAAATACAGTCATGAAACTGGGCCTTCATTCCAATGACCTTACGTCGAAAAAGAATCTGAAAGATTTGAGGACAATCTTTTTAATTTTTGCAGAATTTAAAAAGAGAAAAAATTGAATTATTTCAAGAGAAAAGAGCATTTAAACGTACCTTTCCGAAGAGAACAAAACGACTGCGGTCACCGCGAATCACGGTGCTGATGTGCGCGACGAGAAAAAAAGTGCTACAAAAACTACAAAAACACGAGTGCTTCACGACGATAATGCGCGTGAATCAGAGTTCGGATTTTCACGCCAGCCACCACTGTGATCACAGTCTTCAGAATTATTTTCACGCGCAACAGCTCGGTGATGTGGCAGCGATGAGAACCGTTTTGCTCACAGTCCTGGAAACCGTTTAGGCTTTATGCATCAGCTGATCGTAACAATGTAAACGGATTGTTTGACGTCGTTTTGCGCCTGGTCATCGATTTATGGTAAGTGATCTACTTATGATCATAATTTTAATAAAAAGTAGTATGTCAATAATATTTAAGCGATGTAAATGTACATTAATTAATTTTATTTTCATTCTTCAATGTTCAATGTTGAAACATATTTGAAGAGTCGCAGTCCAAAAGGTGCTAAGTGACATTTTTATGAAAATAGGTTTATTGGTCGACAAATGATTAAAAAACTAATTGCACATCCCGGTAAAAGCATTTGCTAGAAATTACATTTTTAGTATAGTAATAAAAAGTAGATCTGCCGCAGGGTGTCAAGGGACATGCTGCACTTAATCCCCAGGTCTTGTTCATTCAATTTTGGTAATTTTCTGATATTTTACAAATAATACTTCTCTTCAGAATTTCTTAATAATTAAAATGAAAAAATTAAATTGTTTTTAGTAAAATGCCGGGATACCAGTGCCATTATGTCCTAAAACTTAAAAACTTTAAAAATTTTCTTTTTAAATACGAAGTTTTTTTTATGTAAATAGTTTGGTTTTTATTCGTCAACAAAATGTATTCAAAATAGTGTCAAAAATATAAAAATAATCACATTTACTTACTTTAAAGATATTGAATTACAAAAACGTCATATTTAAAAAGAAAAAGAAATTTTTAAAATTTTCAAGTTTTAGGTTAGCATGGCACTGGTATCCTCGTATTTTACTTAAAACAATTTAATTTTTTCATTTTGATTATTAAAAGACGCTGAAGAAAAGAAGTATTACTTGTAAAATGTCAGAAAATTAAAAAAATTGAACCAACACTGGATTGGGGTTAAGTACAGCATGTCCTGTGGCACCCTGCGGCATACCTAATTTGTATTACTATACTCAAAATCCGATTTCTAGCAAATCGGGACGTGTTTCGGGATGTGTAATCGGTTTTAAAATAATTTGCGGGCCAATAAATCTATTTTCATAACAATGTTCCTTAGCATCTTTTGGACTGTCACCCTTCAAATATTTTCCAACATTAAGCATTAAGAAATAAAAATAAAATTCATGAATGAACATTAACATCGTTCAAATATTATTGACATATTATTGTTTATTTAAATTATGATAATGAGTGGATTACTTACTATCAATCGATCACCAGACGCAAAACGCGACAATCAATCGGTTTACAGTGTTACGATCAGCTGATGCAAAAAGCCTTATTGGTCGCCAGGACTGTGATAGAAACGGCTCTGATGGCTGCGAAATCAGAGAGCTGTTGCGCGTGAAAATAATTCTGAAGACTGTGATCACAGTGGTGGCTGGCTTGAAAGTCCGAAGTGTGATTCACGCGCATGATCGCGTCGAGCGCATCAGCACCGTGAGTCGCAGTTTTGTTCCATTTTGTTCCAGCCATTTTGTCATCTCCGTGTGTGGACACATTTTTGGCTAAGATTTTTTCTGTCTATAAGTTATTAAAGCGACTGACGGCTCTAATCACTCTAATCATTAATGTCTGACTCGAAACTTCAAACCTCGTGGTCGCGAAACGAAACGTATTCACACTAAATGGTGGCATGGCGAACATCTGATTCTTGCAATCTGGTTCCGGTTATTGTTGCCAACTTTTTTTGTAGCAGTTTTGAAATTGTATTACATGATGAAAGTTGAATGCTGTTGGCAGCACTGCAAAATATTTGAGGTTAGGAAATATGTCACTTTAATGTACGTGAGTACTGGATACATGTCATACGAAAAGGAAAATTACGTTCCTAGAAACTCAAAGTATAAAATGTCTTTATTTAGCAATAATTTTTTATATTAGCTTTGTCCTTCATTCAATATTTTACCAATAAACAATCTATAGTGCGTCAGATCAATCGATCAAGAACAACAGGTAACTATAAATAGCTGCACGACTAAAAATAAAATAAATTCCTTAATATTAGTTTTATTCCTCTAAATAGAGCAGTTTCCCACACTATTAACATATAACTGGCGAAACTTTAAAAGTGGCGCGATTATATGCAATAAATGTAATTTGTTATCTTTTATGAATTAGTTTTTAAATAACGCCTTCTTTTTCAAAAGTATAAATAGAAGTACTTTCTAGAGCCAAGCTAGATTTTAGACGGAATTTTTACATTAATATTACGTCAAATTCTGGCTAGCGACATTAGTGGGTCTACATAGAATAGCGTAAGGAATTTTTCTATCTAGTAGGCATAGATAGCGCCAAAAGAGCGCCAATCTAATTCGGCGTGAACAGACAGCCACGAATAATCCAGTACTGACACTAGAATAATTCCAAATCTGCCAGGAATTATTTGCACACGGGAGTGTGGCTGAATTTTTAGTATTTTTTTCCTTTCACGGAGTTTGGAATGTGTCATTTGATCATTGCCAATAAAATGAAAAAGGTTAAGCAGATAATGCGGAACTTCATTACTGAATAGGGTACAAAGCAAATTAGCCATTAAGAATTGTCTTTTTTTGCGACGCTTAGAAGTCCTGCTCTTCCTCTGTATTGAGTAATGTGCTCACTTTTGGGGATGTTATAGATGAACCGAATGCAAAAATTAAACGTGCGCTCAAGCTTAGAATTTAGCTCATCAGCAATATCGTCTTACACTCTACTCCCGTAGTCAAAGAAAGGAAGGTTGAGGCTTTTAACGAGGAGGATACGCGTTGAAGTAGGAAGTGATTCTTTATTCCTGTTAAGTTGTTGGAGGACTCTAAATTTTTTACTCAAAATATCCGCTAGTTATACATTCCAAGTAAGAGTGCGATTAAGAATATATCTCAAATCCTTCACAAATTCTACAAAGGGGATGAGACGTCCATTGATCAAGAGAGAAGGTAGGTTTGCAATTGTTTCAATAGATGGAGAGGAAGAAGGTCCTATGATTATGGCCATTATTTTAGCAGGTTTAAGAGTAAGGCCACTTGTCGAGGCCCACTGCACCACCAGATCAATATCCGTCTGTACTCTTTGAAATAAGCTCTTAAGACTGTTAGTATGCCCGGAAAGATAAAGCTCAAATTCGTCAGCATGTTTGTGATAGTTGCAATGTCGAAGCTCGCTACCAAGTTCAGATAGATGAATATTAAATAAAGTGGGTGCAAGCGTGGTTCCCTGAGGGACATCACGCTTAACCTCCCCACAAACGGCCCGTTCGCAATTTCTAATTTTTACTCTTTCAGACCGATTACTAAGGTACGATTTAAACCAGTCAACAACCATGTTTGAGAGGTGGAGCGATTTGAGCTTAGTCAATAGTAGATTATGGTTAACTGTATCAAATGTCTTAGATAAGTCAAAAAGGACAACAACCGTTATTTCCCTTCTATCAATTGCCAATTTAAGGTCAGAAGTTACTTAGAGTGGGGCTGTAATTGTCTGGCACGGAACCTCGATTGCATTGCGTCCATTAAATTATTTGTTTCAATGTGTGAAATAAGTTGCTAATGCACTGAGAAAAATGAATAGTTGTGACTACTACCTTCTTATTAGTAAAGCATTCATTGGTTATTACAACTATGCCGTTAGTAACACCGACTTATTTGTTATCTTGGTTGGTACGACTGCAAATACGACAAGCATGCCAACATATCTGCGATAAAATAACAAGGACCGTTCAGACGTGGACGTCGTAACTCGCTGTTCACTTGATGTTTTCTTTCTATATAAATGGTGGGATTACGAGAAGTGCTAGAAAGTTTAGGCTTCGGGAATTATATCGAACCTTTTGATGGTATGTATACGATATTGCGAAATCGAACGAGTTTTATGTTAAATCTTACTAGAAATCTTAACCTACAGAGTGCATCTGCAAATAAAAATATCCCAATGGGCATGGGTACATATTTTTTTGGAAAGCCTTATCAGCTGGAGTGACATCAGAGTCCCTAAAACTCTCAAAAAAATATGCCCGTATGCCAACTGGGATCTTTCTAATTTCGATTTTGATAGTATGGTGGGAGCTGTTTTAATAAGTCCCGGTAACAAAAAGAAAATAGACATACTCACGTTAGTATATATGACTAACTGTATTAGTAAGTTCAACTACCTCCAGATAGTGGTTTTCACAAACTTAAGTAGTTAGTCTACCTTATTAGATAGTAATGGCAATTACTCGTGCCCCACCTAACAAAAATAGTTCTTACAACTAACTAAATAGTAGTAACATTGTTTACTCACTAAAATAGAAGTCACAACAATTTTATTAGTTGTGCCAACTAAACATTTTTTCAGTGTGGACAATGCGTTTGAATGGTTTCGACAATACACATATGATAAATATAGGACGCAAGTCACTACGAAAGATAGGGTTAGATATTTTAGGACCAGTGCGAATAATCGCCTCTTTCCAGCCATCTGGAAATATTCCTACCTGTAGGTGAGAAATTGTTATCAGGACCCAAGTGTTTAGAAGGAATTTAGAAGGAACTATAGATAATGCGACAGAGAAAACTACTGATTTTAAATAGTGAGTTAAATTGTTGGTAGCATTAAACTTGTGCTTAGGTCACCGGTGAGTACAATGCTATTATAATGAGGTATAAGGGCAAAAATGTCATTCTCATATTCCCTGTCGTAGGAGGCGTTAGGAGGTTTCTAAATTACACCCACCGACCCACTGTCGCATGAGGCGAGGATGCCGTTCAGCAGTAGCGTAATTGGCAAGAGGACTCACTCTCACCTGTACACCCCTTCAGCTATCATGAATATAGAGACAGAACCCACCCACTCTCCTCTTATCTCTATCTCTGCGGAAAAGCGTGTAATTATCAACTGATACAAGGCTTGCAGGAATGTTAGGCGTGAGCCATGTCTCAGACACGGCTATGATATGATAGTAACAGGACATAAAGTGATGTTTAAATTCAAATTAATGGGCAGTTAAGAACTGGACATTAACGTGACGAATATTTAAAGTTTCCATTGTGAGATTGATA